>NW_007746709.1:12582-13117 GCF_000696425.1 Galeopterus variegatus | reverse complement strand
AAAAAAAAAAAGTTTATCAACAACCCAAGGAACCAAGGAATACAGAAAACAAGCAGTAAATCAGAAAGAAAGGAACAAAAGACACTTAAGATATCCAAACAAACATCAATAAAAAGCTAAGAGTAAATCAACACTTTTCAATAACAACTCTTTATGTAAAAGGATTAAAACTCCCAATCAAAAGACACAGACTGGTTGACTGGATTAAAAAGGAGGACCCAACTATATGCTGCCTTTAAGAGACCCACTTCACCTATAAAGACTCACATAGGCTAAGAGTGAAAGGACGAAAAAAGATTTACCATGCAAACAGAAATGAAAAGTGATCTGGAGTAGCTATTCTTATATCTGATAAAATAGACTTTTAAATTAAAAGAACATAAAAAGAGATAATAAGGGCCACCAAATAATAATAAAAGGATTGATCCATCAAGAATACATAACAATCATAAAAATATATGCACCCAATGTCGAAGCAGCCAGATTTATAAAGAATGGAAAGATGGCAAGTGAAAGACCTAATACTTCACCTTAC
>NW_007746709.1:5683-8559 GCF_000696425.1 Galeopterus variegatus | reverse complement strand
CCTTTATGATATTACAAAGGTTTGTTTCAGGCTACTTTATGCTCTCATGACTGATCTTGCCCCAATCCTTAATTCTACTCAGCTTCAGAAGTTTGCCAAATTTCTCATTCTTTTGCTATCTCATAGCTTTCTTTTTGTCTCTAATATTCCCTCTGCTAAAAATGTTTTCTCTACCTAAGGATATTCCCTTATTTCCATAGACCTATGTGCTCATGTCCTCTACTGTGTGGTCATGAGCACACTGTACATATCACTTTTATAACACATCTATGCTTAGTTTTTCCCAGTACATCGTGAGCTACTCCAGACTAGAATCATGTCTTACTCATCTTTGGATCCCTGAGATCGATAGTTACCATGTAAGCACATTACAGGTAACTATTAAATTAAGGTCATCATGAACACTGAACTTCTGTGATCTAATACATTTTGATTCACTTAGCCTACACATAGCAATTGTAATACAGTATTCTTAAGAACTATATTTGTATATTTATTCCTGGTTAAAAATTTTAATTGCATATATGTTTTTCTGGGGGGAGGGGAGCATATTTCCAATTAGTTGGCAGTAATAGAAAACTGCCGAGGAAGATAAAATTAAGATAAAGGAAAGGTAGGGCTTGGGGTTCAATAACAATTTGACAAATATTCCTTGTGCACCTGTTGAGTTCAAGGCATTGTGCTCACTGCTAATAGAACTTAGTCTCTGCCTTTAATGTGCTTGTAGGATAGATGATAGGAAGTAAAATCAAGCCTCTCAAATACAAGAAAGTATAATTTTAAAAGGCCTAACATTGACAAGCAATGCAAAAGGATATTGGAACCTCAAAGAAATTAAGCAATCATTTAAATATTTTATAATATTTACCTTGGTTTATGAAATATGTCCACAGTTAAGTATTCTTAAATGTTGAGTGAATGGGTAGTTGTGGCAATTTTAATTTTAAATATAATGATCAAATAAGGCTTTGTATATGCATATACCAAGTTGATAGCATAGGTTAAAATTAAAAGAAGATTATTCTTTATCAACCTTGGCAATCTCAAATAAAAATATAGGATATTCACGACTGCATATCTAAATATATGAGAGATCATTGTTGTATTTAGCATTAATTCTTTTATTTTTCAGCAAAACAAAGAAATAGCATACAGGCAATTCTAGATATAGTTACATTTTTTTTCCAATTCTTTTTTGAAGCAAGAGTTTAATTATGAGGAGATAACTAGAAGTGTTATGACCTGAATTCAAATTAATATTTGATTAAATTTTACAACACAGCATGAAGCTATAACTGGAATGAGCAGTTTGATGAAATTAAAATTACTTAGTAATAGATATTAAGCTGAGTAACTATTAAATTGCTTATTTCTTAGAGTGTGATAGCAAGTGTCAAAGGAATAGTACAGATTTTCCACAAAAGCGACACTGGTAGACTTTCAGAGACTTAGGGTTATGTGGCTGACCAATTCTTGATCTTAATTTATACTGGCTATAGCCCTTCAGTCCTGTGATGATGTTTTATAAGTCTCTGCAAATTGCTAATACAACTGAAAATACGAATAGTTGATGTTCTGCTCTACATTTCTGAAGGTCAAAGGGAGGGAAAGGGGTATGGAAATTAGTTATGTGCTAAAGAAAGACAGAAACAAAAGTATAACCTCCAGCCTTTGCACTTGTGAAAAACAAACACATAGAGAACCATTTTGAAGAGAAAAGTCAGGGGGCAAAATTTATAATTAGTAGATCATAACAGACATCCTTAGAGGAAAGAAATGTTAAGAGAAAGAAAAGGAAGACAGGCTTGGGATTCAATGAAAATTCAACTTGTTAAGTTTAGACACTGCACTATTGTTAGAATAATATTGAATAATATAGTTTCCTCCTTCAATGGGCTTGCTAGAAAGTAGAAGGGGTGAAAGAAGGCTGTTAAAATGTAACAGAGAATATGATAAATGCTACAACAAAATTACAATTTATAATGCCCTTTAAAAATACAGAGATACTTCACTCTCTGAGCAAGGGAAAGAGATGAGCAAAACTTTTAAGGTGGGAGTTACCTTTAAGACATTCTCAACTGCACAGGTTCGGACTTTGGTAATGACAAATGTAATAAAGACCGGCAACCAGCTTAAAAATACAGAGATACTTCACTCTCTGAGCAAGGGAAAGAGATGAGCAAAACTTTTAAGGAGGGAGTTACCTTTAAGACATTCTCAACTGCACAGGTTCGGACTTTGGTAGTGACAAATGTAATAAAGACCAGCAACCAGTCTTTTGTCTAGAACAAGTTCATGAGTGTGCATATAGGCTTGGGAACTTATTCTGGGGAACTAGTCAACTCTCTATTGAATTACGGATGAGTTACTTAACCCTTTGAGACCTAGTTTTCTCAGCTACACGTAGAGAGAACTGGACTTGATAATCATTAAGGCCATGCCAGTTCTAACATGTTCTGATCTAAAAAGAATACACTGATTTTATGTTTTAAGTGGCCTAGAATGTGAAATTGAGGAATTTCTTATTAATCATGTTTTTTCAGCAAGGTAATAGTATGACTAAAGGGATACATTTGGAAGATTAATCTAATAGAATGCATAGGATCAACTCCTTTGGTAATATCACTTAGACGCTCCTAATGTTCCAAGGTAGGAGGTAATGAGTGGTTGGTAGAAAGAACATGTTATAGGAGCTGAATACACAAGACCTATCCTCACTCTTAATCAATACCAATGGGAGAGGAAAAAGAAATGGGGGGGTGGGGAGAAAGAAAAAAAAGTACATAGCTCAGTTGCTGAGAGAATTTTTACTGAAATAAGCCAGAAAAGTTTTATGTATAATGATCAATGCAAGATGTTTGGAATGAAGCTGTCCA
>NW_007746709.1:0-309 GCF_000696425.1 Galeopterus variegatus | reverse complement strand
ATTCAAAGGATAAATATTTGAAGCAGAGATTGAACCTTTTTAGGCAAATAAAATAAAATAACAGTCCCCATCTACTGTCACTAAACAGGAGAAAATTTGACATTCATAACACAAATGCCGTATGCAGCATAAGAAGATAATTTAGTTTTGTCTGTTTGTTCAATCTACAGACAGCTCCAAATACCTTTTTAAAAGCTGATTTTTACAATCTTCAAAAGTATTTAATTCTACTTCTGGGTATACCTTGAAAAAAAAAGCAATCAGAGGCTCATATTCTAGTAACCAGAAAGCAAATGAAACTTTCCTAAC
>NW_007746708.1:12849-13117 GCF_000696425.1 Galeopterus variegatus | reverse complement strand
CTGAGGGTTGCGATCCATTGCCGGTCATGAAAAAAGACAAAAAGGAAAAAAAAAAAAGATACATTTTCTTTAAAACTTTAGTTTTCTGTAATTCTAATATTGCTGATGGGGAAGAAACTCACCTGCCTTACGCCTCTTACAGGCCTCAGCTCTGCCTCCTGAGGTTTTGTAATGAAAGGCTCTGGGCTTGCTCGATCTGGACAAACTCACTGGCCAAGTCCATTGCTTGTGTTAACAATAATAACTAAAACCACCAGTTTTTCTCCAG
>NW_007746708.1:0-8624 GCF_000696425.1 Galeopterus variegatus | reverse complement strand
TTTTACATCATGAAACAGAAGCCCAGCCAGGTTAAGGGGTTTTCCCAGGCTCACATGGCTGATAAGAGGGAAAGCTGTGATTCACGCCAGCTATAGTAACTTTGAAGTCCAGGTTCATTCCATACCACATCCTTTAAAGAGCTCACCAAGAAAGGGATAACAGAAATATGGAAATATGGAAATGCAAGTATACACAAAACTGTAATTCAAGGCAGATTTTAGAAAATTGTGTAAGAAATGTTGGGCAGATTTTAGTAAATTGTGTAAGAAATGTTGAATTGAGGGATTATAAAGAAATTTAACATATGGTTGATGTGGTGAACACGGTGATAATCCCCTTTCAATGAATGACACGTCCCAGCTGCTAGGAGTGCTGGTGACATACAACCTTTAGCTGTCAGCCCCTTCAGAGACTGTCTCATCTGCAAAGAGCCACCTTGTCCAAGGTCATGCCCCTTCCAGAGGACCCCACATCCACTGATTGATCTGGGAGTAAAAGACTTAATCATCTTGGCTCACTTGGGACCCCTTTTAAGGGCCACCCTGACTCCAGAGCTCCCCATGTTTTGGCTGGATCTGCTGCTCATTGTAGATCCTGCCCTCTCCCCTTCGTGCTACGGATGTTGACTTCAAGGGCTCCTTAATAAACATTCTGCATGCTGAACTCCAGCTCAGAGATGGCTTCTCAGAGAACCTAACGATGACAGTTGGATAGATCTGAAAATTCTTCACAGGAAGGGTGGTGCATCAAGTTAAGTCTTGGGTGACAAGTAGGATTTCAGCAGGACAGCCAGGTAGTCATTGCTGGGAAGGCAATTGTGACTGTGCTGTGGAAGGTCTTGAAGACTAGCTCAGGAGTCCGTAGCCAGTTCCATTGAAGGCTTCAAGCAGAGATGTCACATGAAGCAGGCTGTTCCCTTGGAGCACAGCCCTAACCATTCATTTAGATATTGTCTATTGCTGTCTTCAAGCTACAACAGCAGAGATGAATAGTTGCGATAGAGACCATACAGCCCTGAAAAAGCTAAAACATCCACCATCTGGCCCTTTACATAAAAAGCGTGCTGGCCTCTGACCCTGGGTATAATAATAGAGGTAAAAAGAGGTAAAGGACAGTATGGGGTAGAGGCAAAATGACAGGAGAAAAGACCAATAACTCTGATATCTCTAGCTCAGGTCCCAGCGAGTGGTGTTGCCATTGACTGCACTGAAGAACATAGGAAGAATAGCTTCACTTAATTTTGGACATTTTGAGTTTCAGGAGTTGGTAAAAATGTTCAGCAAGTGGCTAAAGATGTGAATCTGGTACTTTGGCAAGAGCTCAGAGATGAAGTTTTGATTTTTGGAAGTGTTCATAGATGTAAAAAAGTGAAGGAAAACTGGTGATTCTGAATGCTGTATAATTTTTGTTTTAATCTCCCACATTTAAATGGATCAAGTTCTGTCTTACATTTGAGAAGATATCCAAAGACTTAAAGCTTAAACTTGAGGGTGAAAGTACTGCTTTGCTGATTATTATCATATTAAGCAGAAAATGAGAAAAAGGAAGTAAAGTTTTATTGTTGCTAGCAAGGAAATATTTTAGAACATGGCAAAAAGACCTCTGTGATGAAGGGCATTTGACAACACTGCTGACCACTAAGCAATATTTGAAAACCCACACCAGCTTGTCCCAAGTGATGTGGGTACCGAGAGATATTGAATGGTTTTCTGAACATAAAAGGATTTCGAGGTTAAACAATTTGGAGGAAAACCAGATTAAAGAAATTTAGAGTTGTCTTTGTTGTAGAATCTCTCAGAGCCTTTAATATGGTAATAAGGACTGGGAATCCCCAAGAGGTAGACACAGTAAGTAGATAAGAAAACTAAGGCTGAAAGCAGTAACTTTCCCAGTGTGGAGTATACTAACATTTATAAAGGAAATGTATTTCACAGGGCCTAGTTTCCAAAGCCCTGTAGTTTCAGGTATAGATTAACTTTTTAAAATTACATATAGAAATGTTAACCTTGCAAAAGACAGGAAACTTTCCCCAGGCTAAAGTCTCTGATATAGATAAAGAATTGTAACACAGCAAAGTTGCTGGCTCAAGGACAGACAAGTTACTTGATTGTTATGTAAACATACTAAGAAAATTGCTGTAGGGAAAGAAAATGTTTGCTAAGAACAAGCTTTTATTGGTGGATCAACTTAATCTTTTGTAAATTGCATTATGGAATGTCACTCTGTTATTTCACTGATGTTACCAGCTTCTATTGTTAAACTATACTTAGCCATAACTCCACTTATGTTCCTTTTCTTTAACTTCCTGGTCTGGAGAATAAATATGGGGAGAGAACCCTAGTTTGTGGTTAATTTCCCAAGGAAGGAATGCCTTTCTCTTGAGGGTTCCAGGAAATTAACCCCTTTGGAGTGTCTCACTGCTCAGAAGAAATGGGCTTTGAATAATCTTTTTTGCATCTCTGTCACCCACGTGAGGCGAAGCAACATCCCAGGATTGCATAGTTATTCAGAATACAGCCAGAAATCAAATTCAGAAACTCTGCTTCAGAGCTCCCAACACTTTCTTTCCTGCCCCCCAGCTTTATTGAGGTATAATTGACAAATAAAAATGGTATATATTTAGAATGTGCAGTGTATTGATACATATATACATTGCAAAGTGACTCTGACAATCAAACTGATTAACATCTCCATCCCCTCATACCTGTTTTGTGTGTAGTGAGAATACTTAAGCTCTCCCCTCCTAGCAAATTTCAAGTATACAGGCCCCTATTATTAACTATAGTTATATTTGTCTTGTAACTGAAAATCTGTATCTTTTGATGGTTTCCTAATGATGATGATGGTAAGGGATGAGGATGGCGATGGTGATAAAAACTGTTATTACTGCAAAGTGGTCCCTGTAGTACTTGATGTCCCTTGAAAGGCTATGGTAACTCCTTAGCCTAGTGTATCAGTCACCTGGTATCAAAATAATGCGTGTCAACCAACCAAAGCTCAGTGGTATAATATAATAAGCATTTAGTGTAACGAACGCATGTGCAGGTTGGATGGAGTAGCTTTGCTGACCTTGCTTGGTTTGGGCTCCAGGCTGAGGGCTCAGTCAAGTCTGCCCCACGGAGCTCTCATTTGCCTGGGACCAGCAGCTACCACTGACATAGTCCTCATGTGGTGGAGGCAGAATGCCTGCTTTCTTGTCACCTCTGCCCATATCCATTGACCAAAGCAAGTCACATGCCTGAACCCAAGACAAGAGGCAGGGATGTCTCTTCCGCCTCTAGTGGGAAGAACTACAAAGTCACATGGCAAAAGCCATGGATACAAGAAAGGGTGAAGAAATGGAACCAATTATTCAATCTACCATGACCCGTGTGTAAAATTTAGGGTGGGAGCATGTAATAAAAAATTTAATCTGTTCTGTTTAAACAATTCACAGAAAACTGGCACCATGAATTCAAGTTCACTTAATCCAATGTGTGACAAAATTTTATTAATCTTATCCTTACTTATTCAGAATCTAACCAAGCCAGGGCTAAAATAAGGTATATACTCTTGGAATAGCTCTAAGAATTTGCTAAATAAATTAGTCAATGGTCAACAGTCCTTTGCATGAATTGTCCACCTGACCTGTCTGCTAATGCATCTCTGGGTCTCTGGCTGCCACACCTGGGGCTTGCTGTTCAACTGCTCCTCCCACACCAGCAGAACTTGAGGTTCGAACCAAGGCCAAGGTCTTAGGAGGTCAGGGTACAGCCAGCTTGAGAGTGCACGAGAATCCCCAGCCTGCGAGGACGGACTGGGCCGAGAGAAGGGGCAAGAGTGGAAAACTGGCAAACAGAGGGAGAGGTGAGAGGGCTCAGAAAGTAGAAACTAAAGAGATTTCCCTGGGAATTTGAGTGGAAAGAGGGAGGGTAGTTTTTTGTGAGACTCTAGGAGCCTAGATCTCAAAAGAAGGGGGAAGTTGAGACCATATCTCTGACACTTGTAAGATTCTTTGATGACTATGATGACAATGATGAAATATTTGATACATGAAATAGAAACTATGCAGCATCTATAAACTTTGAAACATAGTCACAAAGTGACATTTGTGACCTCACTGTATTACGTCACCTGTATGCTCTACCTCCTTCCTGAAGGAAACCTCTGTTGGAATTGTGTGTTTATCATCCTCTTGCTGCTTTTTTTAAAAAAATTATATCCCATAAATACCTAGCCTTGAACAGTGTGTTGCTTAGTTTTCCTTGTATTTGAGTTTTATAAAAATGGTATCATGTTACATGTAATCTCCTGTACCTTGTCATCATTATGTTCCTGAAGTTCTTTAATAATTTGTGAACTGCTGAAGTTCATTCATTTCCACTCCTCTAAAGTAAGGTTTAATAGAAATATACCATGATTTTCATATTTGTTCTCCCATTCATAAACATTGAGGCTGTTTTGTTTTTGTTATTATGAGAAATTTTATTCTGAGTGAACTTGTATGTGTTTCCAGTAACACATTTCCTAGAGCTTCTCTGGGCTATATAATAGAGTGGAATTTCTGGTTTATAAGATTTCCAAATATTGCTTGAAATTTTATTCCACAGTGGTTGTATCAGTTTATAATGCCACCAGCAGGGGATGAGAGTTTTTGTTGAATCACAATGTCATCAACACTGTGTATTGTCAGACTTCCAAATTTTTGCCAATCGTGTGGCTATAAGACAAATCCCATTATAGTTTTAATTTGTATTTCCCTGATTACTGATGAGGTTGAGCATCTTTTCATAGTTTAATTCACCCCATATGTTTCCTTCAGTGAAACATTTATTTTTTTTGCTTATTATTTCTATTAATTTCTTTCTTGTTGATTTATCACAGTTCATTATAAACACTGGATGCTAATCTCTTGCCAATTATGTGTGATATAAATATCGTATTTGGCAATTCTTTTCACTCATTTTATGGTGACTTTTGATAAACAGGAATTCCCAGCTTTGAGGTTGTCAAACGTATCAAACTTTACATTGTGTCTTCCCTAAGGGATTTATTCCTTCCAAGTTCATAAAGATATTCTCTCCATTTTTCTCCTAAAAGTCTTAAACTTTTGCCTTGTGTATTTAAATTTCTAATCTACTGGGAATTTTTTCTTTTTACCTATGATGTGAGGTAGAGATCCAATTTAATCTTTTTCCCTGTGAATAAACCATTATCTCAACATAGTTAATGACAGTGACACCACCCCATCACTCACTTCCTTAGTCACTTTCAATGCCACCTCTTCCAAACACAAGTTGCCTTATGTGTGGTGGGGAGAGGGGGTTTTGCTGGGCCCTCTACTCTGTTGCATTAATCAATATCTCTTTCTCTGCACCAAAACCATACCATTGCAATTACTCTGGCTTTATAACAAATCTTGATATCTGGTAGGGCCTCCTGGTTAGATTACCTAGTTAGGTTACAACTACATTTTGAGGGAAAGAATGAGGTTTAAACATTCTAATTAAGAGAAAAGATGTTAAGGGTTTAAGCCCATTGTTTCTTTACAAATAATATCTGACACTAGCTCTGCTCCTTAAGACTAGTCTCAGGAAGCTGTCGTTGGAAACATGTTAGGCTACTTTAGCTGCTGTATGTACTCCATTTTCAGGTAATCCAACCATTGTTTTAAACATAAATAATTCAGATTTCCCAGTGATTCAGACTAAGGTGGTGAAATTTGACTTTTCTGTTTTTGCTTCAAGACATCAGCTGAGATATTTTGTACAAAACCATCAGCTTTTTCTTCCCCATTAGAAAATAAAGCCACGTTAAAATGATATTTCTGTGCTTTTTCTGAAGGAGCTCCAATGCCAATATGTCTTTGCATTTCTTCAGTGTTTTTTATACAAAGCTTCATGTTTATGAAGCTAAGATAAAGTGACTGGATGAACTGGAAGCTTTCTCAGCGGGGAGTGGTCATAGGTGCTCTGCTGTAAACTCTCTTGGCTCTCTATGGACCACACATTTTATAACTCATTTTGTATAAATAGCACAAATCTTTTGAGCATTTTCTACCTAGTGAATGCTGAATAAATTCTTTTCAGCAGTGACATGACTCCTTCAGCTGTTTATTTGGACTTCCTCAGTGGAGATACACTCATATAATCCAAACAATCTTTAAAATGCAGTACCCGGGGTGTACTGCAAGTCATGTTTATGAATGGAGTTTTACATTCTCTACGAAGGCTCGGAAAGAGAAGATGGATGTAGCACACACAGTACTTGCAATTCAGTCTGGTGCATGGTAGGATGCATGAAAAGTAGCCTTGAACATGTTAAATGTGTACATATGTAAATGCATATTTTAAAAGACTTTGAAAATTGGCTTACAAAGAAATATTAAAGTGGCAAAGTATTGGCAATATATATTTAGATATCGTCTACTAGAGAGAACTTGCTCCTGGTTCAAGAGAGGGGATCAATGGCTTAATAAGGAGAAAATGGACAGAAATAAGAAAAATGAAATACAGGCAGGAAATGCACTCAGCCAAAAGAAATGATGTAATGAAAAGAAAGCAGAATTGAAAGCAATAATCAAAACCTCTTCCATAACAAATGTAAGGGTTGAAATGATAGGGGATGAGTTTTCAGTAATTTTTGCTTGAGCAGGAAAATAGTGTGTCTCTATAGAACAGCATGTTTAGTGCATGCAGAGGTGGGGAAAAAAACGTTCACAATTAATGAGCTCCAGCAGGGGGCAAAAGCAGTAAAAAGAAGTTTGATTTTTTCCTATGGTTGCAAATTAAGAGTAGCTCAAAATCCATTCTCTAAAGCTTGTGTTGGGTGCTCCCAGCTCCCCACCTTCTCTTCTTCCCTACCCAGGTTCCCAGAGCTCCTGTAAATTCTCTTCTCTCTCCACTTATAAAATCTCATTTCAAATCACACTTCTCTTGGTGCCCTGCAGCCGAGGAAAAGCTCTTCACTTAACAGTCTATTAGCAACACCGACTGCTTTTAGGAGCACATTGGCCACAATGAGTTAGGAGGAAATCTTACCCAAAAAATACATATAATTTTTAAAATTCTGTTTGCATTTATATACATCAACATAAAAATGAGCCCTAAAAAAGGATAAGTGATGGCAACCCTATAATGAAAACTCTTCTATGTCATTTATAATTCTTGTATGAATAAAGTTACAAGATGTAGCAAATAAAAATACAGCATGACCAGGCACAAATAAACTAGTACTTCTTCTAGTATAAGTATGTCCCCTGCAATATTTCGGATGTACTAATACCAAAAAAAAATTACTGTCGATCTAAAGTTCCAATCTAACTGGACATTCTGCATTTTATTTGGCAGCCCTAAGTAGAGGAACTTCTATAGTTTGCTCGAATAAAACTGGACATTTTTGCCCACCCAAGAAGAAATACTTCAGAAAGCCTTCAAAAGTAATGTATTATAAATACACCAGAGCCCTCTTTTTAAAAATTCCCTTTACCCACCTCTGCTCTGCGGATCTGCTCATCTTGGCTCTCATCTAACCCAAAACAATGCCAGCCCCTTGGGCGCTTCCACATTTCCCCCACCCTCCCTCACCTTCTTCCAACCACTAACATTCTTGCCTTCCCTCTGCCCAGCCCAGGCTGCAACACTACCTTTCCTACCTGTGCTAAGCTGAGCCCTTTCTTCCACCTTTCAATGCTCCTGCAGAATACAACAAAGGACTGGAAATCTAGCAGAATAAATGAGAATGCTTCTTAAAAGTGGCGGAAGGATTAATTCTGCAAATAACTATACACTGATATTTTTATACCTCTCATGCATGCTTGGGTCCTTCAGAAGTGCTCTCATCTCTCTGAGATAGGATCTTCTTTTCATGTTCCTTCTGTAGGCCATTCAGGTCCCCAAAGCTTCCTGTCAATTCTAGAGATTATCAGACATACTGTGAGGCCATTCCCCATGCCTGTCAGAAAGTGTAACTCTTCATGGGCGGGCCCGTGGCTCACTCGGGAGAGTGTGGTGCTGATAACACCAAGTCCACAGGTTCGGATCCCATATAGGGATGGCCAGTTTGGTCACTGGGTGAGCATGGTGCTGACAACACCAAGTCAAGGGTTAAGATCCCCTTACTGGTCGTCTTTAAAAAAAAAAAAAAAAGTGTGACTCTTCAGAGACCGTGGATCTCTTTGGAAATAAAGAGATTACCTGAGATTCTACCCTTCAAAAGGCTAACCCTAGTGTGGTGCTGATAACACCAAGGCCACGGGTTCGGATCCCATATAGGGATGGCCAGTTTGGTCACTGGGTGAGCATGGTGCTGACAACACCAAGTCAAGGGTTAAGGTCCCCTTACCGGTCACCTTTAAAAAAAAAAAAAAAAGTGTGACTCTTCAGAGACCGTGGATCTCTTTGGAAATAAAGAGATTACCTGAGATTCTACCCTTCAAAAGGCTAACCCTTTCCTGAGGTTCCACTCAGAGCTGGGAGTCCCTCGTTGTTTCTTGGTTGGATCTTCCCAGCACAATGTTGGACAGATGCAATGACAGCAGATGTCCTTGTCTCATTGGCCATGTCATAGGGAAAGCATTCAATATTTCCACACTACGTTAGAGGTAGTTTCTTCCTTCCTTCCTTATTTCCTCCCTCCCTCCCTC
>NW_007746707.1:18954-19398 GCF_000696425.1 Galeopterus variegatus | reverse complement strand
CTATTACCTGGGAGCTATTTAGAAATGCAGAATTATGGCTCCACGCTGATCCTATGAAATTGGAATCCATATTTTTAACAAGATTCCTAAGTTGTTTGGATGCACATTAAAACTTGAGAAGCATTCCCTAGCTGAGAGTTAAGTATACTGACCTATGGTCTCCCCTTCTATTCTTCCTCTAGATTCATTCTATTTTGAAATTTGAAAACAAAACAGATTATTTCCCAGAACTGGTGACGATCCACTACAGTAAAGCCTTTTTCTATCTAAACTGCCAGGTAACTAATTAATGTTTCAGTAAACATTGGCAGAAAATTTGTTCTGTCACTTCATAACTCAGATAAATAGTACAGGTATGACAAGAAAAATTTAACTAAGACTAACAGACTCACATTACAGCCCTCTAGCGGGTTTTTGAAAACTAATTTCCTGTCGATAAAAAAG
>NW_007746707.1:15102-16492 GCF_000696425.1 Galeopterus variegatus | reverse complement strand
AATGTGGAACACAGGAAGGAATCATTTCCCAACACACAACACGCATCCTCACCGTCATCAAAAGCCATTCGGTTACATGCAGATGACGCTCCCAGCACGCACCCTCCCCGGCGTCCTCGCGGCCTCGGCGAGTGTGAGCCCTCCTCTTCCGCCCCCACCCGGCTCTCCCCCAAACGCGCCCCACGCAAGGCTCCGGGTTGATGCTCCTCACCAGCGGTGCAGCCTTCTTCGGCCTCTCATCGGCCCCTCCTGGCCAACTCCACTCTGGCTACTGGTCCCGGCACCGCCGCAGCCCACGGGCCCTAGCCCCGGAAGCCACTCTCCCAGGAAACTTCCTTATCCTTGTACCGGAGGAGGCCCCTTCCCACCCTCTGGGCATGCTCTGACGCTTTCAGCCAATGAGAGCCGCTGCAGCCGACCAGCCGGTCACTTTTGACCAATGAGATTGAGCGCAGCCGAGCAGGGCCGCTCTCAGCCAATCAGCCCCATGGACATGGAGCTCCATCCACGTGCGCTCTCCTGCCGCTCTCTCCGTCTTGGTCTGCAGCGAGCTGAGCTGACCCGTCAGGGCTGACAAAAGGGTAGGGATGGGCCCTCAAATGTTTACCTTACTAGAGCTGGAGGAAGGGGTCGAAGCACCTGAGGGTCTACGTCAGGGGTCTGACGCTGTGAAGGGTCTGGAGGAAGCCAGGGCCTGGGCGTGTCCGCTGGCAGGTGACCTGAAGGGGACCCAGAGCGTCAGTGGGCGCTACTGGGAAGCACCCTTATGGAGCTGTTAGTGTCTCTATTTGCTCCCCTCTGCTTAAGAGGAGTGCAAACCATCTGCATTAGATAGTAACCTTATTTTCACCAAACAAGCTCCACACTTTATTCCCTCCATATTTCTATTAATAGTCTTCCCTCCGCGTGGGTTTTCCTACCTTTGATTTCCTCTTTCTGCCTGTCTGCTTCTCCTGGATCCATTTCACATGCCACTTCCCTATGAGTATCTAACTCTCTCAACAGGGTGTGCCCTCGCCCCCTCAAAGGGGTAGCGTCGGCTCTGTATTGCACNTATACTTGGCATTCACAGAGCAATTGACACTTTTATTACTTAACATCACAACCTTATGAGGTAGGCCAGTATAAGTGCTGTCATTTTATAAGTGATTAAACCAAGACTGAAAATAGGAAATGAGAAAAATCATGAGCTGCCGAGGGCCAAACAGAAAGCAAGCCTGGGACCAAATGAATTCACAAACCTCAATTAAATTCCCAGACAAAAGGGAACAGCCACCATTGAAAATAAGTTTTATGTATTTCACTTTTAAATGAAACAAGGAAACACTATGTTACCATTAAATGATATTAAAATCGTCTTTTATGGCCCTGATTTTGCCACCAAGGCTTT
>NW_007746707.1:12528-13384 GCF_000696425.1 Galeopterus variegatus | reverse complement strand
CCGATGAGATGATAATATGCACAGCCCATGTTTTTTTCCTCTCTGTATCCCCTACAGCAACCAGCACAAGGTCTTGTACTTAAGAGATGATCAATAAATATTTGTTAAGTGAATAAATGAAAGCAACAGTTAGCCTGTTAAAAGGGATGGTCATTATTTTTAAAGGCCCTGAGGAATGGCTTACACATCTAGCAGCTGATCAAAAGCTGGTGAACCACAGGAGGAAGAGCTGAAAGGAGTGGATGGGGAGGCTGGGCAGAGGCCCTGCATCTCTGTATATCTGCCCCTATGAACATACTGCATCCCCAACACTTCAGGACTCAACTCTGAAATAAAGCAACAGAGCTGGGCACAGAATGAGCACTTTTACCTGTTCCAAGTTCTCCACTCTTTCTTCAAACCAGAAATAGGAAGTGGCATTAGAGGTGGTAATTAGGGCAACCCTTCTCTACTTTAAAGTATGGCTGAAGAGAAAAGTTGAAACAACCATCTGGATAATTTCAGGCTCAAAAGGCCCACCCACCCATATGTATGGATGTTTCTGAGTAAGGGAAAGGGTGAAGAAGAGGGCAGAGGAGATGGTTCTTTGGTTATCAGTTGATTGTTTATATTGACTATATTAAACAGTACTGAGCTTTTCCCTTCATATTGTCTATACAGTCATTTGAGGACACTTTCTGTGACCACTAGAATAAGAGAGCTCAGGTTCAAAGCCATAGTCATAACTAATAAACTGCAATTTCCTTCACTAGAAAACAATGTCCACCAATTAGAAAAAGTTGTTAGGGATTAAAATAAAATTCTCTCCTGCCATTAATCTGTATCCTCTCCTTCCCCCTCCAAAAAAAATTTTTTT
>NW_007746707.1:9555-10677 GCF_000696425.1 Galeopterus variegatus | reverse complement strand
GCCAAAACAATAAGTGCTTCTCTCTGATTGAAAGAAGTGAAAATCATTTTTAAAGGACAGTTGCTATCTTGAAACCTGCTGAATTTGTGCAAGAAACCAACATTTCCAAATGTAAACCTGTAAAATAATAGGCACTGTATCTGTAAATGAAAGGCTGAAATAACTCCAAGAGCAGCAACACAGTAATTAGCAACTTTTATAGACTAATAACATGTTTCAGATTCTTTCTACACTGGGTCTTTGAAGTTTCCAGTGTAATATATAAAAGTTTTATTACATTAGGGCCCATCCTTGTGTGTTTTACAGGCGCCAGCATTATGCATAGCAGGCTGTACTTACTCATCATCAGATCTTTTATAAGAAACTGCTCGATAATGCACTAGCTTTTTGTCCAGTTTGTTACACCTGTCTTTAGAAAAATAAAAGTCACTGGAAGACTAAATCACCAAAAATATCCACATATCATCTATATGAGCCATAAATCATAAAGCAGTTTAGCTTTAAAATTGTACATTGCATATTCATGTGCACACCACTTGCAGTTTTAGACACTCGTGAACTCTTTACTGAAAAAAGCAAAAAAAAAAAAAANAATGCACACTCAAAGAGTTTGGATTATCTTTAACTCATCAGAAACATAAGCTTTCGTAAAACGTAAAAATCCTACATTTGCAAAACGAGGAATACTCCTTCAGTCAAGACAAACTGTCCTATGATATTCTAATCAAGAAGCCTCCATGATTTCAAAGGTCAAAAGCTGATGCATTGATTATATTCTGATTGCATGTACATCAACGTTTTTAAAAATGCTTAATTTTTTCTTTTTCAAAAATAATGAATGTCCTGTAGCTAATATAAATTCCAAGTGAATTCAACAGACATTTATTCTGTGACAGTGCTCCAGGAAACTCATCTAGGAACTAAGGATGCAAAGGGAAATAGAGCTCAGGCCCTGTACTAGAAGAGCCCCCAAATTATGGCAGATAATCTCAAAATATTACTTACAAAGTTATGAGGGTGTTCAATTTGACTGAGTAAGGAGATTAGCAGCACAAAAATACGCCAAAACAATAAGTGCTTCTCTCTGATTGAAAGAAGTGAAAATCATTTTTAAAGGACAGT
>NW_007746707.1:6067-6857 GCF_000696425.1 Galeopterus variegatus | reverse complement strand
TTCCCATTATCTTCCAGCCTCTGGCTACACAAACCAAAACAAGCACTTAATCTAGTTGTCAAAATTTTTAATCTTTAATACAACACACACAAAAAAAGGGTTTGGGCTTTCTGGGATTAGAATGCCAGAACTAAAAAGATTTTTTTTTGTAAAGAAGTAAGATATTACTTAAATTAAAAATAAAACTAAAAATGGTGTTTCTTATAAAGCTGTTGTAACTTTGTGCATCCTATAGATGTTGTGACCTGAGGGGTTTCTCTCCCCAGATAGATGCAAGTGATACTACTGAGAGCTGATTCAAACCACCCAACTCAGGAGAGGGCCACTGGGCGAGGCAGCTGATGGAGAGGAACTGCTTGGCTTCTGGGTCAGGTTTGTTTTTTTTATTTAAGCTAAAGTCATGAAAGAAAGTGACTAAGAAATGACTCCTGCTCCGTCTGGAGCCAGGCATGGGAGTGCGCTTAGCAAGGGCCCCACTCACATTCTGCCAACCAACCTGCAACTGAAAGCCTGCTAAGCAGACCCAGAAGCAAATCTGTGGCATCTAAGATCTCCTTTTAGATATGGATTGAGAGAAGANCTCTACTCAAAAACGTCCATAGGGTCCCATTGCCAGGGACAGAATTTTGCACCACATGGATGGCTGAGCCTGACCCATGTGGCCTTTCTGTATCCTTCCTTGTTTACGAAAGAGAGAGATTTTTAAAGAAGCAAAGGTTATAAAAGAACTATACTTGGCATTCACAGAGCAATTGACACTTTTATTACTTAACATCACAACCTTATGAGG
>NW_007746707.1:0-320 GCF_000696425.1 Galeopterus variegatus | reverse complement strand
GTCTCAGATAAAGCCATTTAGCAGTTCAAAGCTTCCACTTCCTCATCTATAAAATGGGACTACTACCCTTACCACTTCCAGGATTGTTATGAGACTCAAATAAGAAAACAATGGATATGAAAATATTAGACACACAGAAAGTACTCAGAAATTAATTATTTTGGGTCACCTGTAAGCTTACAAGTAAATCATAAAATTGAGATAGAAAATACCAACCAAAAATTCATCCCTAACTGAGAAAATATCTGACCGTGTTAGAAATGCACACTCAAAGAGTTTGGATTATCTTTAACTCATCAGAAACATAAGCTTTCGTAAAA
>NW_007746706.1:12528-13362 GCF_000696425.1 Galeopterus variegatus | reverse complement strand
GACAAAGTTTGATATTAACTAGTAAAGGTCTCACTTCACCAAAGAACATCTATAAAATCTACAAGGACAGGAAACCCTCTGGACCCCAACCTGGGGAGAGGGGACTGTTGGGGGCCTCAGCCATTCTCCCCAATGCCCACAGCCAGCCCAGCAATGACCACTGAATTACTGCTGGAAGCCCCCCTGGTCTCCTGAGCCCAGGCAGTGGGGGGCCGAAGTCTTCAGCCTCACCCCCCTGACATCTGCATTCAGCCTAGCAACAACCAAGCCACCGCTGAAAGCCACCCGGTCTCCCCTGCAGGAATGAGGGGGATGCCATGGGCCTCAGCCATGTCCCCCTTCCTCCTCCCACCCTATTCCCTTCCCCCTTCCCCTCTGCCCTTCCCACCCAATTGCTCCATAATAACAATTTAGAATGTAAAAATGGAGCCAGGGACCAACCCTTTCTCCCACAACCAGGCATGCCACCTCTAACATGCGGCCCACCCAGGGACCTGAGGTATGGATCTGGGACCAACCCTTCCTACTGCAACTAGGCAAGGAGTATGCTAAAAATGCCACTTCCATGTGGATGGCCCACAACAGCCACCACAATNTAAACAAATGTGATTATATCAAACTAAAAAGCTTCTGCACAGCAAAAGAAACAACAGAGTGTAAAGACAACCAACAGAGTGGGAGATAATATTTGTAAAATATACATCTGACAAATGATTAATATCTAGAATATTCCAGAAACTCAAAAGAACAGCAAACAAACAAGTAACCAATTAAAAAAATGGGCAAAGGAGCTGAATAGGCATTTCTCAAAGAAGGCTTATGAATGGCCACAGA
>NW_007746706.1:10402-11739 GCF_000696425.1 Galeopterus variegatus | reverse complement strand
AGCAGTTTAGTGTAGATCAAGATGAAATAATTAGGATTTTAAGAGGTGTGAGCAAGTTAGTGAAGACATCATCCTAGAACCTAATGTGGCTGTGGATGAAACATACTTGACTTATATTTACGACTGTTTTCCATGAGTCTCTGCTAAGTTAGTCTACTCATGATAGTCATGATTATTATATTGCTAAATATTATAATAATAGTTTAAACAAAATTAATAGAAGCATGTGTTACAAATTGGGTATTGCTCTACATACTTTACCCTGTTTAAGTTGTAAACAGTTCTATGAAGTAGACACTATAATTGTCACAGTTTACAGATACTGAAACTAATGGAGGTTAAGTAACTTTACTGTCACACAATCTGTAAGTGGTGAATCTCCTTCCTCAACACAGATGGTTTGAGTTCAGGACCTGCCATGATAACGTCGGGACTGTGGGATGCAGACGTCTGGCTGTGGATGAAGCTCTAATCCTGAATTAGAACATGGAGTAGCATTAAGGCAAATGCTTCCTTGAGACATAGAGAAAAGTTTGGGAAAGCCAAACTTCCAAAAGAAAGAAGCAGATCCTTAGGAAATGAGGTTCAGGAGTATGAATAGAGGTTTCCCACAGTGTTAGGAACTGGGCCTGAGTGTGGGTTGATGGAGGTGCTTTGCTGAGTGAAGTGGTATGTGGATTGGAAAGTCACCCAAGGAAGAGTTCCTGCCCACATGGACAGTGCCATCCTCTGTCTTCCAGGAAATGGTACCACATACACTGCAGGGCCAGAGCTTTTGACTGACTCATCCATGCACTTGTGGTGGTCCTTGAACCCACACTGCTGGGCCTAATGGAGTGTAGATTTTTACTAATTCTAACAAAGAACGAGAAAGCTTCAATACCTTTAGGTAAGATCACTAAGCAACAAGGAAAGGACATACCTGGAAGATGAAGTTCTGATCAATTTATCATTTTGATCTGACCCAATCATGTGCTAAGGGGGACAACCAGACATTTTTAGGGTAGGAAAAAAGAAAACCCAAACAAAACAACATGGCCATAGTCTCCTATTTTGTTCCTAACAGTCTTATACCAAATACCATCTCTCTCAATCTAGGCACTAGATAAGTGGTGAAGCAGGAGGACACAGGGATTAAATTCCATGACCAAAGGAGAGCTATTCCACCCTCAGGCTGAGCTAACCAACTTTACTAACCTGACTGCCTGGATAAAAGGTGACAGCATATTATTAACACATCACCAATACAAATAGATCTATTTTATTAAAACTGATAGCATAGATATATTTAGTCAATTTGTGAAGATATTAAGAAAAACTTGAAAATAAACACTAAC
>NW_007746706.1:3318-9851 GCF_000696425.1 Galeopterus variegatus | reverse complement strand
TATTTTCATGTTTATGAATGTGTATGGCAACAATCATGCAGCTTATTGAGGCAGGGCTCAGCTGGGTGGTCCTACTGCAAGACACTGAGATTGTCTCCAGACTCTGGATTGTGGCTGATCTGGAGCCAAAGCTAAAGGGCAGTGATTATCCAGGACACAACATTCTCATGGCAAGTTGCAGGAGTAAACAAAATCCCCAAAGTGAGATGCATAGGTGAATTCATGTGCAATACACTCTAATACAGGTAGACACAATTTTAATTTATTCTTTAACCCCAATATTTTTAAAGTTTCTAAAAGTATGTATTTAATTATCAAGGTATTTGATCATTCTATGAGCAAAATTATGTTATACAACATTTATAATATTAAAAAAATATTCAGGAGGCTTCTGGTCAAGATGGCGGAATAGACGGTCACCAGAATCACTCTTTCCCACAAATCAACCAATTTACAACTACTAAAAAGCAACTACAGCCAAGTTGGGGCTGCTAGAGCTCAGGAGAAGAACAGGAAATACTTACAGAGTTCATGAAGGCAGGAGAAGCTACAATGAGAGAAAGAAAGGACCCCTCCCACCATTTCGAATCCCAGCTGCTTCAGGGCTGGAGATGCTGAGCTCATGAAGCAAGAGTTGGCAAAAGCTGCTGCTGTGCCCTTCCTATGAAGTTGCTTGGAGGTGGCAGGGGAGAAGAGAGCCTTGGTGGCCCACAGGTAAGCAGGACCACTAACAGGGTTCCTGTGTACCCACATAGGAGTGATGAGTCATAGCAACAGAAAAAAGGAGCCACCCAGAAGCTGGTGATCCATCCCAAGGGCCTGGTGTATAGACCATCCCATGGGAAGTGTTTAGAGAGTGGGCAGTGCTCCACCAGGGGAACATTGGGGCACAGCATGGACAGCTGGTCTGCCCCTCAATCAGCACAGGATCACTCTGTGTAGACTGATCAGGAATATAGAATGTCAGGGGGAGCAGTTTGCTGAAAAGACTTGAATCCAGACCAGAGTTTCTAGACAACCCAGGTTTACCAGACCTCAGGAGACCAGAGGTACCTACAAAGACAACCATTAAAACCTGAGCTGCACAAAAAGCCTCCCCCAGTGAATCAGCAGCAAAGGAGCAATTTAGCTCAAGCACAGGATGTTCCAGCTTTTTAGAAGTAAGTAAAGGACAACAAATTAGTTCCAGGGCAGATTTTAAGTGGTAGGGTCAGCGAATAATTCAACACAGAACTGAAAGAAAAAACAAAATACCCACAGACCAGAGACAAAGTTTGATATTAACTAGTAAAGGTCTCACTTCACCAAAGAACATCTATAAAATCTAGAAGGACAGGAAACCCTCTGGACCCCAAGCTGGGGAGAGGGGAGTGTTGGGGGCCTCAGCCATTCTCCCCAATGCCCACAACCAGCCCAGCAATGACCACTGAATTACTGCTGGAAGCCCCCCTGGTCTCCTGAGCCCAGGCAGTGGGGGGCCGAAGTCTTCAGCCTCACCCCCCTGACATCTGCATTCAGCCTAGCAACAACCAAGCCACCACTGAAAGCCACCCGGTCTCCCCTGCAGGAATGAGGGGGATGCCATGGGCCTCAGCCATGTCCCCCTTCCTCCTCCCACCCTATTCCCTTCCCCCTTCCCCTCTGCCCTTCCCACCCAATTGCTCCATAATAACAATTTAGAATGTAAAAATGGAGCCAGGGACCAACCCTTCCTCCCACAACCAGGCATGCCACCTCTAACATGTGGCCCGCCCAGGGACCTGAGGTATGGATCTGGGACCAACCCTTCCTACTGCAACCAGGCAAGGAGTATGCTAAAAATGCCACTTCCATGTGGATGGCCCACAACAGCCACCACAATAGCCACAGCTGCCTCAATAGCAGCTAGATTCCACAACCACCATGCAGATGGCCTGCCAGCCACTCAAGTGCATTGACACAAAGAGAATCACCAGGAGAGACTATGGAAAAGAAGAAGATGTCTCTCTCCACAAAGCCCATTCCAGAGTGACAGAAGAGCATGTGCTCTAGATAATAGTGGGGGACCTGAAAACACCTCTCTCAGCACAGATCATCTAGGTAACAAATCAACAGAGTAAACATTACTCTTTTCAAAGGAGAGAAGAAATCTAGGGTTATCAGAGGGGGAGGGGGAAGGAGAGCAGGACAAGGAGAGATTGCATAAGGGGTGTAAAGAATAAGTACAATTTGCAATAATACATATGCTAATAATATTGATTTGATCAACATGTATCAATGTTGAACTCAAAAAATATGTATAATCAATCATGATTCAATAAAAAAATAATTAAAAAAAACATATTCAAATGTAATTTTGCATGAATTAGAAAATAAAGCTTGGTGTGTTTACAACATGTGACTGTAAACATAAATTTTTCAAGATGACCTATTAGAAAAGATATATATTGATAGCAACAACAAAATCGTTAGCTGGAACAAATTTCCATGAAACATAACTTCTTATACCTTCTGTGGATCCTCTGTGATGTAAAAATGTCTTCTCCTTCAGTAGGCCTAAATTGAGTCTGCTACGTTGCATTTGTGACATTCTCTCAGTGATGTTGATAATAATTCTGATTTCTAGACGGATCTTGGATAGCAAGATATTTTCACATTAAGGAAAATATCTTATATCAGTTTTTTTAAAAATTTTTTTAGTTTGTTGTTGTGGTGGTTGTTGTTAATAAGGAATTTTATGTTGTCAAACAATTGCTATATATTTCATGCAATTCTCTCATTTTCTTTTAACTCCATGACTTAATGAAATTTTCTTGCTGGATTCCAGATGGGTTGATGGTACATGGAAGCACATCCAGGAGTATTTGTGGCAATCTCCTTACTGGAAAAATTCTGAGAGTTGGAGAAATAGTTACTTATGGGATCTTAGCTCTCTACTCCCCATCATCACCATCACTTCTGATAGTGTATTTCTGAAGACTGCTTTTTCCTTGGTGGTTTTCTGTAGAGTTGCTCGGTGAGGGGATTTTCCATGAGATCTTAAAGTCAGAAGAGGAGGATTTGATTCAGCAGCTGCAGGCAGACATGTGGACAGAGGTGAGGTCTGGAGAATCACCTAGTGAGGTGCTGCAGGCAGCTGAGAGCACCAGCTCCCCCACTAGTGGGCTTCCCAGACAGATCTGAGGAACAATTGGTTAGACAGCCTGTACCTTAAGTGGCAGAAGTGCTGTGGCATTGAGGGGAGCACCATAGTGTCTCCTGTCTCTTGTTTCAGCTTCCCTGACTACCATGAGTCCTGACATTTTAATGACTCTATTTTAGACTACAATTCCCTGTAATGAAACAATTCCTGCTTGGATATCTGCAGTGTCTTCTCTTTTGTGGTATAATCCTTGACTAATGCCGTAACCCAGAACCATCAGTTCTAATCCACTTTTTCGTTTATTAAATCAGATGATGTGTTGTCATGGATGTGCTACTGGGGCTAAAAAGAGGGAAGGAAAGTTTGTAGAGAATACTCCATGGACTCTTCTACCAAAATATTTCAGTGACCTTAAATGCATGGATTTACGTGATAAGTGAAGTCAGAAGATAAAGCCTTCAGGAGGAGCAGCTGGGGCAGGCCAGCCTCACACATCTGCTTCCCTGGGGGTTTATGTTATGGCTTGTAACACTGTGGGCGGGTTACTATAGGAGTGCTGACAGTAATAATTTCCAACATCTTCAGATTCAAGGCTACTGATGGTGAAAGTGAAATCTGTCCCAGATCCACTGCCACTGAACCTTGATGGGACCCCACTTTGCAAACTGGATGCACCATAGATCAGGAGCTTAGTTAGGTACTTCCCCTGGTATCTGCTGATACCAGTGTAAATAATTGCTAATGCCCTGACTGGCCTTGCAAGTGATGGTGACTGTGTCTCCTAGAGATGCAGACAGGCAGGATGGAGACTGGGTCATCTGGATGTCACATGTGGCACCTGAGATTGGAAACATAAAAACAAATATCCACATAATTAATTATGTTATAAGAGGACTTCCCTGAAGAGCCAGGTGGTACTGACCACAATGGCTAAGTAAATTTCTAGTTCTCTCTCCTTACCTGACAGCCAGAGCAGCAGGAGCCCCAAGAGCTGAGTGGGGACCCTCATGTCCCTGCTGTGTCCTGACTGGGACTGACTGCTGCATAGGGCTTGCTCAGCCTATGAATAAGTCTTGAGGGCAGTGGGCTGTGCTCTGGGAACATGCAAATCACAGCAGCTGGGTCAGGGCTGGGCACAGCTGCAGGGCTGCCTCATCTCAGTAACTCAGCACAGGCACAATGTCCCCAGGTGTCCCAGGTCAGACCAGGGCCTCACAGATTTGCCTGCAGATAACATGTTCCTCCCTGGGAAGCATTTCACTGCAAAGGACATTTTAGGAACAATATTAAAAAATTGAAATGAAGCTGGGCACAAGATGGCATAATGTATTTCATAGTTGTATAAAGAATTCATAGTAAAATATTCCTGTTTGTAGTGATACATTTTAATGTTGAAGAGTGTGGTGCTATCAGGTCTTCACCTTACTCTCAAATGGTTCAGTGGAGAGAAAGTAAACACTTTGTGTTGTACATGTGGCATTGCTGTAAGTGTGAATTTGTTTTATTTTATTTTTTTTAAAGAGCATTTAACAGGAGCATGTTAAATATATTCAAAAGCAGCTTAGGGCCAAGCCCATGGCACACTTGGGAGAGTGTGGTGCTGGGAGCTCAGCAGCACTCCCACCGCGGGTTCGGATCCTATATAGGGATGGCCAGTGCGGCTGGTCTCAAAAAGGGCAAAAAATAAATAAAAAATAAAAAATAAAAAATAAAAATATAAAAATAAAAGCAGCTTAAAATTGCATTACATGATTGTTATTATCAGCATAACATAAAATAATTTAGTGCAGATGCAAAAGGATAATACCATGTTTTCTCAATGCCTGTATCACTCACAGATCCAACATTATTCAAAGTTGTAGGTCTCTTTGATATCCAGGGAGTAAATGGATTGCACCTTGCCCTGGTTTGGGGACCTTTATATTCTAACTTCTGTTCTGTTATTGAGTATTATTTCCCATTATTCATAAGTATAAAGGACTGATTAATGATGTCAGGTCTGATTCCTTCAACAGAAATTACTTCTAGTCAGTGCATGTCCCCTGTCATTCACCATAAATGCCACATTTATCTTTTCCTGTCTAGCAGCGAGTGGGAACATCATCCTGACCGACACCCTAGTCTCTCTGTCTGCATCTCCAGGAAAAGAGTCTTCATTTTCTGTTAAGCCAGAGTGTGTCGATGTACACAGAGAAAGATCTTGGATCCAAATAAAAGATGGACACAGATTTGAACCCCTATATCTCATATCTCTACCTTGGCATTAAGTGTCCCAGCCTGTTTCAGCAGCAGGGAAATAAGCACCAAATATCTCAGCATCAGTGTCCTGGAACCTGGGAATTCCAGCTAATATTACTGATACATGACTGTGGGTGCATTGTCGTGTTGCCTCTGTCTAAATCCTGCTGCCTGTCTTGGGTCCTGAATTTCAAAGGAACTGGCTTGCAACCAACTTGCCAGAATCCAGTTTCAGAGAGATGCACCTCTGGATTGAATGTCCACATCATTTTTTTTTTCTGGGAAAATGGAGCAGTCACTATTGGTACCCTCACATTTTCTACTATCGTGTATATCTACTGATTTCCAGTGGACATATGTTCCCCTCACTGCTCTCTCTGATGATGGGGAAGGAAGCTCTGCCTGCAAACATAGAAGACCACAGGTCTGGAATGAGCATTCCCTAGCACAGCTATCAACAGTGATGACGAGGGGGTGTGCACATGACCCAGCTCTCTCTCCTCTCAGGTGGAATAACCCAGAGACATTTTCCCCGTGTGTGCACCTGGCCTTGAGCTCCAGTCTTCCTCAGCTATAGCTGGTCTCTTTCAATGTTTTTTATGGTCTATTTTCTGTTCCTTGTCTCAGGATCCTCTTTTTCTCCCAGTATTTCCTGAACTTGGAAAATATGTTGCCTACACAGGAGTCCTTGTTGCTGGGGGACCCAACCTAAGTCAGTGGAAAAAATCCTTATTCTTGGAGGGTTTCTCTGGTGTAAACTCTTGCCACTTTTCTTCTTTTTTTACGGGTAGGAAAATTCATAAAACTTAGTAAACATTTAATTTCTCTTCAGCAATCTCACTTAGGTTGGACTTAAGCAGTAACTTCTTCTGGGTAACTATATCAGTCTTAAATAATTAATTACTGTGAAGTCTACATTACAGACAGCAGGTCTCAAAACCCACAGATTAGAGGTCCCTGAGCTCAGTTTCTTCTAGACCTGTTGTTTCATAAACATGCCTTGGGATTTTTTTACTTTTATTTAGGGAAGGACAGTTGTGGTGATGGCAATTGTTGGTGAGATGAGTAACGCCCCCAACTAAAAAGATAGCACATCTTAATCTCCAAATACCATGAATATTACCATTTATGTCAAAATTAACTTGACAGATGTGATCAAGTTAAGAATTTTAAC
>NW_007746706.1:1318-2337 GCF_000696425.1 Galeopterus variegatus | reverse complement strand
AAGGCGAGCTAGCACCAGAGTTCATCATAGGTATTAAATGTCTTGGGCATAACATCTGGATTAACATAGGGCTCAACTCTCATAGTACATGAAAGGAGAAAGTGTTTGATGATAAGAGGTCAAATAGTATTTGGAAGACACAATCTGGGAGGTAAGGACTGAGTTGGATAGATGGGGATGCACAGAGTAGATAAAGAAGGAGTCAGGGCGATACAAAATGTGTCCCTGACCCCAAATCTGAAATATAGTGTATTATACAGGCATTACAAGAGTTGAGATTTGTAGACAAACTGAAGAGGAAGTGACTTTAAGATTAGGGTGACCATGGCATGGGACAGAGGCAACAGGGGGCTGTGATTTTCACACTGTCCTTTTGGTTTTGTCTCTTGTCTCTATTTTGGCCCCTGAGCACATTTATGTCATAAATGTGGCCACATGAAAGGAACATATTTAAGGTCAGACAAACCTGGTTTCAAAGCTCAGCCCAGCACTTGCTGACCATTTAACTTTGGGGACAGTTTCCTCATCTGTGAAATGGAGCCCTATGAATATCAAAGGATGTCATAAGAGTTTAACCAGATGATGTGCTATGAATTATTATTTTTTAGAGAATGCCCAATACTCTTCCTATGCACTCTTGAATGCCTTAGTCTGAAGATGCTATGTAAGATATAAGTAGCCACATATAGTTTTCAGCTAAAAGTCATCAGTATTTATTATACAACTAACAGGTGCTTTGTGATAGGCTATGAGGTTCCATGTGCTTTCTTTCCACCATAATAACTTCCACCAATACTGTTATCTGTAGTATAGGAAGATGAACAAGTGATAACAAACAGCTTTAGCATTGTTAGTCTGTGTTTTCCCTGAGTCCCATTTATGTAGTTTTCTAGTGGTTGGGTAAGAGATTCCCTAAAATATGGCAGCTTAAAACATAAGGAGTGTATCTTCTCATAGTTCTGGAGTCCAAAAGTCTAGAATCAGTTTCCCTGGATCAACATCAGGGTGTTGGCCAACTA
>NW_007746706.1:0-444 GCF_000696425.1 Galeopterus variegatus | reverse complement strand
CAGAACCACTACAGTTCTAAATCTCAGTGTATACTTCTCTCTGTCTCTCTGACACTCTCTCCTTCTCTCCCTCCCTCTCCCTCTCCCTCTATTTCTTCCTTCCCAAATCACCTCATTTCCCTAGTGTTTCCAGTGCCTACTCTGTCCAGGTTCAGATGGGCACACATGAAAAAGCCTGCTCAGGGTTTGCTTGTGGATCTGCTNGCTCTGGCTGTGAGTAATGCTGGGTCTCTGCCCAGTTGTCATGGCTCTCATGACTGTGGGACTCTTCACATGGTCTGCATCTGTCCATTGGTAAGCTTCTGAATATTTGCTATTTTTCTCTTTGGTCTCCCAAAATCACAATTTGCCAGCAATGACCCTTCCACAAGTATCTATGGAACGGGGTCAGAACTGTGGGGTCAGCAAGTGGCAGGACATGTAAGAGAAACAAGGAAGCTCTGC
>NW_007746705.1:5184-13124 GCF_000696425.1 Galeopterus variegatus | reverse complement strand
CCCCCCCCCCCCCCGGTTTTTCTTTCTTTTTTTTTTTCTCTTCTTAACATTGAACATAAGTAAACTTCATCCCAGTTCAGGTCAGAATGCCCCACAAATCGAAATTAGCATCTTGAATTAGTGAAAGACTGAGGTTTTAAATAAAATATTAGGTAATGGATGTACCAGGAATGAACTAAAAAAGATGCAAGCTTTTCTTACTGATTTCAGTTTTATTCCCCAGCGTCCCCCACTGAAGGAAGGTCATGAGCAACAAGGCACCGGCACATTGGATCCAGAATTGCTAAAGTAAGTTTTCTCCTCCAGCAGAGTCCCTGAGGACACTGAATCTGGCTGAGCTGTTCAGGGTTTCATATTCTTCCCCTAAGTAAATTAAATCACGAGTGAGCACATCTCATCACAGAGGTCCGCACAAAAGCCTGCTATACCTTTTTGGCAAGCAGTGCTGGGAATGGAGCTTTTAGAAATGCTGAAAGCCTGCCGCCTCCAACCATCTGTGTTGGCCAGCCCAGCTGTGACCAGGGGCGGCCCTGGAGGAGGCGGAGGGGGGGAAGCAGGGCCATGGTGGCAAATTTCATCCACATGCAGCCAGACTGAGTCCAAATGGACTCCTGTCAACCTTTTCTCTCTTTTGCTTGGTAAAGAGAGCAAAAGGTATCTCCCGAAGCAGCAGATATCCTATTGGATATTTGCATGCATAGAGTGACTGTCTAATTATTTTCCCCCCAACTTTGGAAGAGCTTTAAATATGAGGGTAAATGAACACAGATCGGAATGGCTGGGAAGATACAGTAGGGACGCCTCTGTGGCTCTGCACGCTGGTACCAATGCAGGCTTAATTAGAAAATCAATCTTGCTGTCGGGCTGATGGATGCAACCCTCCGCTGGAGGTGGGAAAGAGAGTCGAGTCACGACGAGATAATTTTTTCCTATTACTAAGAGGAGGCCTAATGTAGATCTCTAAGCAATTCAGCGTGAAGAACTTGTTAGAAACACACCGCCTCTCCCTCTCGTTAATTGAATCTTCGGGGGAGGGGTGGAGGAATAACAGCAGTCTGCGTCCTGTGAAAACTCTGTTTTGTTTTTTTTTATTCCATAAGGATACTCAAGCTCTGAGAGAGGATTTAATAACTCCTGAAAGAAATGAAAGCGTCTTTATAAGGAGGAGGATGGGGCCTGCTCACCACACCCACCCAACACTGACAGCAGAGAGGATTTGCACTGCTGGACCAGAAGACTGGCGCTGAGGGCCTCGGCTCACACCCAAACACGCCAGGGGTGTAAAACCAGACACTACCTCCTTTGCTCAGAGGAGGAAACAGGCTGCAAGAGTTTAACCTGACCAAGGTCACATGTCACAAGGAAGTGAGTGGAGGAGCCTGGGAGAGGGGCTGTCTGCCCTCAAAACCTCTGCATTTCCCACGTACCACTTGGCTTCTTAAGAAAGGCTCCCAGGGAAGCTGATCTGTTTCTGTTTTCTCCTTCTTTCATCAGATTGGTTTTGTGGCCTCCTCTGATCTGCTTTCAATGCCTCATTCTGGACCCATCCTTAATTCGGCACACAGGTCTTGACTGAATAGAGGTCTCTCGCTTCTGATCTGCAATTGTGGCCCTTCAGTCTTGAAAATGCAAAGCATTTCTGCCTCAACTGCAGAGTTGCATGGACTGTCTCTCTGTACCTTTAATTCTCTTTTATTTGTCATTTCATGATCTGTTTAATGTGGCAGCTGTAGATCTCTTGCACTAAGGGTGAGCTCTACTGATTTTTTTCCTGCAAAAAAAAAACCTCTTATGAAATGCTTGCTGTGACTATGGTTCGAAGGTTTTTTAGAAACCTTCCTAGCTTTAAGCAGACCAAGAAAAAAGTTCAGGTCTAAGCATTCCTGGAAGAATCTCTCCCTTTGCTTAGAAACTCTTTCCTGGGTTTCTTTCCCGTCCCCTATATCTCAATTATCCCTTGTGCTTTTGGCCCTTCTCCTAACCCACAATAGCCCTTAATCTTGAGCTAAAAATGTTCTTTCTGGTATCAGTGAAATTTTGCTATTCAACCTTTCGATGTACTCTTACATGTGGATTACATTTGTAATATTTAATCATTTCCAAAAAACCCGCAGCCAAGACCAAGCTTATTAGTGAAATGGAACCAGAATTTTTGGGGCAGTGTTCATCACAATCTTCATTTTATGAGAGACATAGTGAAGCTTGCTTATTTAAAAAAAGAGAGATTACTTGTTACAATTGTCAAAGATGGTTAGAATAATTAAATTATGCAGATAGTTTTAAAATCTCATTTTAGGTATTCACTTCAGCTTAATGAATTTATTTATTATATAATGCTACAATTATTAAAATAAATCCTGGAAGACAGACTTAGAGAAGACATCAGCCATCATTCAATCAAATCCACCTAGATAAAAAAATAAAGGCAGTGGGGGGTGTCTGAACAGGGGATGTGACTTCTCTAAGATCATGCATATGGAAACCTCTGACTTACAAAGGAAATATTTATTTTGTAGGGAGCTTTTATTTGAGGTATCCAGGTTTTTTCCACTCTACGATCCTCTAGGGGAGGTGCTAAAAGGCAGTGAAATGGCTTAAATGTAGGAAGCAGAAGGAAAAAGACTATCCCCAGAGCTTCTGAGAATTGTGTGAGTGAGTGAGTGAGTGTGTGTGTGTTTAAGGAAAAAAATCCAAGGAGAACAGTAAAATTTCTGTGTAAATGCTCTGTTTATTGTGGACTTTTACCGCTGCTTGTGTGGAACATAGTTCACATATTTTTGGGCAGGGTATAATTATTATGACTCTATTTTCTAAGCCAACGGTCATACTATCCAGCACAATTTGTAAATGTGGAGATTGACGCTCAGAGAAGGTAGGTGACTTCCCTAAGGTCACACAAATAATCATTTATATGGCAAATCTTGGAGATTGTTCCATTCTATCTGACTCCCAAGCTCATGCTCTTAACTTATAAAGTACACTATACCATCTGTACTTATGAACAGAGAAATAAATTTGTGGAAAAAAAGAGACATAGTAGTTGAATTTGTTATTTGTCTTGGAAAATATGTTGCCGATGGTTGTATGTATAATGGTCAATTGTTAAGCTACAGGTAAACTAGCCATAGATTTATGACATAATAATATTTTCAAATGCTCCAACATTTTATGGAGGGCTTCACACTTGAGTGATATTTCTTAACAAAAATTCCATAGAAAGTTTTGGGATAAGGGGTCCTGTTTAAGCTGCTTCCTCACCCTTTCTGCTTTGGTTTTGGAGGAGACATTTGGGGTCTATTTGCTTTGTGTTATCAGTGACTTGTGCACATTCTTAAGGTAATAATGATGACAGAAATGACCGAAGGTATTTGAGTTTTAGGAGGTGAGGTTTGACAAAAACGCAGTCTATTGGAGATCATAACTGGAGGAATCCGTAGTAATTCCTTGCATGGTATGATGGCTGAGAGAGAGAGAGAGAAAGGAGACCAGTCCTGTTTGGAAGACACTTGTTAACATTTTTGGAACAGGAAGAGGAACTTTTTGTTAAACTGAAATTTTCCCCACCTGTAGTTTTCTGTTTATCTCTAAATAATTCCAGATTACAACAGTAAATAAAAAAAAATTGAGCAACACACGACTTGAGTATCCCAGTTTTATGCAAATATGGATGGGATCATGTTAAAGGAATGTAGATTACTCTTGGAAAATAAAATGAAGATTAACATTCCTACATCTTAAATCTTTTCTGAAACTCAGTTCCCATTCCCCTCACCAGTCTCATCTGCAAAGGGTTATTGTGTGACTTGAAAATCACAAAGAAGGCCAATGAAACTGTCATGTGCTAAGTGACTGCTGTTGATGGCCAGACACTTTTATGTTTCTTTTCTCAGTGATCTTTCCCACCACCGATGGATGTGGCAGGAGAGATATCACAGCTCCCATTTCACAGGTAAGTAAACTGAAGCACAGAGATGTTAATGACATATCCAATATCAGGTAGCAAATGTCAACGGGATTTAACTTTAAGATTGCTTGATTCCGAAGGCCAACCTCCTTTCATTTTGCATCATAACACTCGATTTTCATGAATATTTTTAGTGACTATTCTACACTTATCTTCTTTTAGAAAAATTAGTGTAAGATTTTGGATTATAGAGTAGGCAAGGTAAGAGAGAGCCATTTATAGGCTCGACTACAGATTTCGTAAGTAGCCACAACTGACAGATTTCACTGGGACAGATGGCAGTTCTGGCTAGGATAAGCTTGATTCCTCGAAGGTAATTCTGTGCTACCAGTGTCAGTCTCTCCTACACTCATTTGGGCTGGCTCAGCTTACAGTGGGATGGGAAGATTCGTCCGGCTTGATGTGAATCTTGTGATTTCACAGCGGCAGAACTGAAACGAAAGAAAAAGTACTATACTTTGTATATTCTTCCCTCTTTAAAAAATATTGCCACAGAGGGACCTAGAATGTAGATTGAAGAGAAATGTACTTGGAATTCCTATTTTCTCTCAGGGATTATTGATACTCGTGGCCAACATAAACCTAACTTATTTTGAGATCAGATATACAATTGATAAATGATTTATATTTTAGGCTTGAATTAAACTCATTTTTTTTTCTAAACAGTTCCAAATCCATTTGGCCAAACACCTTTGCATTTTATATTATTGTTTATTTAGAAGAAATATAGACCATATGTTTCACATTCATTTATACTTAACTCATCAGAATGTTGTTTGGCAATAGGTACTTGATGTCCCCTAGAAGATTCTTGAGGTGCTTTTGATAAGATTAGTTCTTATAACCAAGAAATAATGTTGAGTCTGGAGAGAAACATCGTTCCCAAAGGGCCCTTGGTCCGTTCAAAGCTCCATTCAATATGGTTATGGAAGGCTGAGTTTGGAAGAGTATTTCTGTATGATTTACTACTCTCCAAAACTGCCAGTGGAGATTACTGGAAAGGGGATGTTAGGCTCCAAAAGCAGCTTGGTTTAATGGCTATTACACAGCCACAAATGAACTGATTGATAAACTGTTCTATTTACCAAAATGTGTGGTGACATGTTTTAAATACTATGAGCTCTGAATATAAAATGGAACCTTAAAGATTTGACTGCATAAAAATTGAAAGCAAATGACAAACTGGTAAATAATGTTGACAATAGATATGTCAAGGGCTATATTTAATATATAAAAAATTATTAATATATAAAAATATATAAGGGAGAAAGAGGAATGGGTAAAGGGTCATGAAAATCAACTACAATGTATATTTAGAAGTTAAAACAAAAGAAAAAAAAGAAAAAATATTTTAAAAACAACAATTTGAATAACTCACTAGAAAGACAGATACAAGACAGAAGGAAACACACAAACACGAGATACACATGACTATACATATATACACACATATATGTGAAATTAAAATGTGCAAAATTGTTCAGTTTAATTAACAGTCAAGTGCATGCAAATTGAAACAACAATGGGATATAATTTTTAAACTAGCAAACTGGCAAAACAATGTTAAAATATTAAATGCTACAAAGGATTTCTTGATAATTTGCTGGTTGAAGTGTAAATTGGTACAGTTTTCCTGGAAATGCATTTAACAATCTGAGTAACATTCTTAAAAGAGTTCATGCCCTTTGATGCAATAATTTTACTTCTAGAAATCTACAGGACACAAGATTTACATGCAAAAGTTTTTATTACATTGCTATTTTTAATTGTGAAAATAAAAAGTCAACATGTCTAATAGTAGAGCTAAATAAATTTATGGATAAATAAATTAGGGTACATTCATAGACTGTTATTGATTCACTAATGTTATATTATAGAGTTTAATGTCATGGGAAAATGCTATTGATATAAATAAAAGAAAAGCAGAACACAGAACTCTACTATATGATCCCAATTTGTAAAAACAATAAAAGACATGCAAATGCATGAAAATAAATATTTAAGAGAAATCAATTGTCATGCTTGATGATGAAAGTATAGGTGATTTTAAAGTTCTTTTTAAATAACTTTTTGCATTTTAAAAATAATAAGCATGTATTAAGCTTATAATCATAAAACACAATAAATATTGCTTATAGTGATAGAATTCTTTGAATCATTAGTAGGCAAAAGTAATAGATTTATCAAAAACTGAAATGGTGATTGTTGGGTCTTGCAACTATCAAATAAGTGATTTTTTTTATTCTATATTCTCACAGCTATCGCATAGCCATCTTTGAAAAATGTCTATGCATGGAAATTACTATCCTGTCTTCATATAAAAATGATAATCCAGAAGAAAAATAATTTGCTGTACTTTTTCAGTTAAAAAAATCTGCCCATACATACTATCAGAAGAGTTCTCTGATTTCTGAATATGGTCTGGTTGGGAATTTCTTTAGATACCTTACTCCTGAGTTGAAAGAAAAAAATTTTTTTTAATAAGCCAGTTATCTTAAAGGAAACATCTTTTCAGAAGGCATTTTCCCCATGAGTGTAGACTTGATTGGCTTGATTTATCTACCTCATTAGGTAGAAGAGAGTTTGGATGCATATCGTAAGACGTGGTTGAGGAATTGGAAACCTATTACAAATACAGTCTAGTCTGGAGAGACAGAGTGATATGTGGAGCGAATGAACACCTGGGATTACGTTTTAGCTCTGCCTCTTAGCAGATGTTGAGCTTGTCCAGTCATGTTATAGCTTTTGCCTTGTCCACCTTAAAGGATTCTTGTGAGGAATGTATGTGATAACACATGTGAGCTGTGATTGTTATCGCACAAACTATGGGTGATGGCACTGGAAACCGGAATCCTGTCTTAGCTGAATAATGGTGAGCTGGACCTGAAGTTTCATGGTAGAGGTTATTGGATAGTCACTGAAATTTCCAACCCAGGACTTCACAGTTGTCCCTAGAAGTTTAAGCCTAAGAAATACAAAGGCTGTACCTTCGTTTGCTGGTTGCCATAATCTTTAATCTTCCTGGAAATTCTGAAGAACAAATATTTTGTTAAATGTATTTATTTTTTATATATGCACAGTAAACTATAGAAGTAATGAAACCTGTTTTCATAAGGCACATATTTATTTTTTATATATGCACAGTAAACTATAGAAGTAATGAAACCTGTTTTCATAAGGCACATATTTATTTTTTATATATGCACAGTAAACTATAGAAGTAATGAAACCTGTTTTCATAAGGCACATATTTATTTTTTATATATGCACAGTAAACTATAGAAGTAATGAAACCTGTTTTCATAAGGCAACATCTGTTTTATAACCACATCATGTCTGTGGTTATAAAATAATTTGAAAACAAATTGACCAACTGAGATACAGTATTTGTGAAGAAAGCTGTATAAGCTCTCTTATAATTTGTTTAGAGTTTTGACAGGTTAGAAGAGAAAACTATCCTGGATCAGGTTATGTAATGCAGGAAAGTGTTCCCAGACTGAAGAGTTCTTAGTGGATGGGCCAGGAGAGAGGGGCCATGCTACAAAGTGGGGTCTCCATCTGGAGAGAGTAGTTCACAATCAATTGTCATAATAACCTCATAATGGGCTTTTAAACTCTAGCCAGCAAACTTTAGACAGCCTGGGCAGAGAGAAACTAAAAATAATCAGTTTAAATTCATGAAGCAACAGAGAAATTTTTGGAAAATAATTGAAATTTTTTCCTTACTAGTAGACTGGGAAAAAAATGAACGCCAAGAACTCTCACGGAGCCAGAGGCAGGCCAGATGTAGAGGGAAATCGATGAACTTTTGCTCATCTTAAAAGTTAAATTTAGGCTTCTTAATAGGAATTTGCCTTTTTGTTTAATTTTTGTTCTTATTGTGGCATTATCTTGTAATAAGAAGAAACTACAAACTGTTGTTTTCTTAAAAAGACTATTTTTTATGTTCAAAAACCTCAAGTGGGCATGTTTATTT
>NW_007746705.1:0-311 GCF_000696425.1 Galeopterus variegatus | reverse complement strand
GAAACAAATGAGGCTTCATTCACGCCCTTCACTTGCCCATATCTTTCTCAGGCCCTAGAGCTTATGTGCCCTAGCAATGCCGTCCCATGGTCATGTGATCTGTAAAACTTACAAGTGCCAAGATATTTAATTGCGGTCCGGTAAGAGCACTCAGAAGAGCCTGAGTAGAAAGTAGAATGCCTGCCTGGTGTTCAAACGTGAGCTTAGGGAACTAGAATTAGGGTTTAAAGGGGGTATACTGTGTGGTTTACATATCGTTAACATACTCTTGTTACTGCTAGTAGGGGCAAGAGTTCTCCCTCTGCCCACGG
>NW_007746704.1:0-13129 GCF_000696425.1 Galeopterus variegatus | reverse complement strand
AAAAAAAAAAAAAAAAAAAAGAAGATACATTAATGGCCAATAAGCACACGAAAAGATGCTCAACATCACGAATCATTAGAGAAGTGCAAACCCAAACCACAATGATATAGTACTTTACACTCAACTATGATATTGGCTCTAAAAAAAAAAATGCCAAGAAAAACAAAACCAGACATGAACAATTTTTCATGAGGTTGCAGAGAAATTGTAATCCTCATGTGTTGATATGTTGTTGGTGGGAATGTAAAATGGTACAGCTTCTGTGGCAAACAGTTTGGCTTCTCAAAAATAAACATAGCATATATAAATACCCAAAGATCTGAAAATAGATATTCAAACAAATTCTTGTATATGATGAATGTAGTAGTATTATTCACGATTGCCAAGAGGTGGGAACAACCCAAATATTCATCATCTGATGAATGGATAAAGAAAATGTGGTATACAATGGAATATTGCTTAGCCATAAAAGGAATAAAGTTCTGATACATTTTACAATGTTGATTAAGCTCAAAAACATTATGCTAAGTATAAGAAGCCAGACATAAAAAGTCACATATTTAATAAATAATTTAATATGAAATATCCAGAATAGGTGTACTCACATAGACAAAATTAAATTAGTGTTTACAATGGGCAGAGGACAAGGGAAATGGGAGTTACTGCTTAATGGGTACAAGTCTTCAATGGGGGCAATAAAACGTTTTGGGATTAGATAGATATAAAGTTCCTCAACATTGTGAATTTACTAAATGTCAGTAAATTGTATATGTTAAAGTAGTTAATTTTCTATTATGGAGAATTTCACACCAATTTAAAAAAAGAAATGAAGGAGGAGATTAATCAAAGACAATGAGAAGAAATCAATGTGACCATGGAGGCAAAGATTGGATTTATGCAGCTGCAACCAAAGGAGTGCTGGCAGCCACCTCCAGATGACCAATAAGGACAGATAATTCTCCCTAAAAGTTTCCAGAAGGAGTGCGGGGCTTCCAGTGACCTGACTTTGGCCAGCAAAACTGATTTCAGACTTCTGGCTTCCGGAACTGAGAGAATAAATGTTTTTTGCTTTAATCCTCCAAGCTTTTCCAATTTGTTGCAGCAATCATGGGAAACTAATGTTTCATTAAACTGTTGGATTTTCAGTAATGTGTTATTGCATGATGACCTAGCATATTTTATTACATGTGTCCTGTTTTCTTTCATATGGATGATGAGCCTTTGGGCTCAGTTTCCATTATGTTCTCTTATTCATTCTTTCAAAATTTTTTACTGAACTCCAACTCTGTTATAGGCATAAGTTTTTGCTAATAAACAAAAAAAATTTGTTCCACTACCTGTAGAAGTTTTATTCTCATAGGTAAGACAGATTGCCTAAGTGAACACACTCATACATGAATATACAATTGTATACTTTCATCAGTATTGTGACAGAACAGATAATAAAGTTAAAAATGTGTGGGCCTAGTAAATATTGAGAAAGTCACCCAATGTACATTTATTCATTCACTCAATCACTGTTTTGTCTGACATTTATTTTCTCCTATGTAATCAACATTACACTAGATTGTGAGGACACAGACCTAAATCAGATAACATCTTTAGTCTCCAAGGACCAACAATTCAGTAGTAGACCTAAACCTGTTAAAATAAACCCAATGTAATTGTCTCGAGGATTATATAGAGAAGGTTCACAATACTGAGTAGAAAATGAATGACTATAAGTAAAGAAACGGAAGAAAAAGAAAACTAACACTATGAGTAGCTATTCTGCATGTATAAGAAACAAGGGGGCAAATAAATGCACAAAAACAGAGTTTTGATAAGGACTATGAAGAGTGCTGCAGGGTGAGGGGACAAAGTACACGGGGAGGAGAGAGCAACTATATTAAAAAGGTGGTCAGATGATTGTGATGAATATGCTAATTTTCCTGATTTGATCATCACATATTGTACACAAGTATTGATAGTCAACTCTATATCCCACAAATAAGTATAATCAATGATGTTTCAATTAAAAAAAATCATTAAAAAAATAAAAGTGGTCAGAGAAGGACTGTGTGGTAGGGTAACGTTAAGGAAGACCTGAAGAGAGTGAAGAAATATTCCACACAGAAAGCGGTAAGTACAAAGACCCCGAGGCTGGAGTTTGCTTGGAGATGTCACACATAGCAAGGAGATCAGTGTGAATAAAAAGGGGTAGAGACTGAGGGAGTGACTAGAGAAGACGAACTCTACAAAAGCAGCATTTATCATCACAAGGCATTTGCAGAGAAAAATATGCACCTCATTACTGACATTCTCAGAGCATTTTTTAAAGTTTGAAAAAATGTTGGTCATATAAATAAATTAAAAATGATTTATTTTTTCACTTTTCCTGTATTTGTCCTATTTTATCGTTTTGAAAATTGTAATATGAACATTTTTTTCTCTTTCTTTTCTTTTTTAATTCAAAATATTTTAACATCTACCTGTACATATTTGTGGGGTACATTACGTTGTTTCAATGCATGCATTTACTGCACAATGTTTAACTTAAGGTAGATAATATAGTTTTGTACCCATTAAGTCACAACTTTTCCTCCTCCTCCTCCACTCCCTGGACTCTGGCACCCACTATTCGACTCTCTACCTCTATCAGAACCACTTTTTTTTTTAAAGATCCCACATATGAGTTATTTCATGTAGTATTTTTCTTTTTGTGCCTGACTTACTTCACGTAACATGATAGTTTCTGGTTCCTTTCACATGATCATGTTGATTCTACAAAATGACTCAGTCAAGACTGAAATATTAATTCATTTAAGATATGATATTTCTGTATTTCTCAGTAAAATGTGCCAAAATTGTACATTCATTTAAAAGTATACTGAAAAATGAGTATTGAAGAAAGTATATTAATTTTTCCTCCCATTCAGAATCTTAGAAGTTATTTGACTAAAGAAATAATTAAAATTAGATATAAATTTATATTATATTTTGAGTTGATTTTTGTGTATTCTGTAAAACCAACTCAAAATAGATTTAAATGCAAAACCTGAAATTGTAAAACCTTTAGAAGAAAACAGAGGAAAAGCTTTGTGACATTGGGCATGGCAATAATTTCTTAGGTATGACACCAAAGGCACAAGAAACAAAAGCAAAATTAGTCAAGTGAGACTATTCAGACTAAAAATCTTCAGCACAGCAAAGAAGACAAACAACCTATGGGATGGAAGAAAAGTTCTGAAAACCATATACCTGATAAGGGATTAGTAAACAAAATATGGAAGGTACTCCTATAACTCAATGGCAAAAGAAAAAAAAAAAAACCAACAACCAAAAAACCCAATTAAGAAATGAGCCAAGAACTTAAATTGACATTTTTCCAAATAAGACAAATAAATAGCCGGTATATGAAAAAATGTCTGACATGACTAATCATCAGGAAAATGCAAATAAAAATATTACATCACATCTGTTGGGATGGCTATTAGGAAGAGAGAGAGAGTGAGTGAGAGAGAGAGAGAAAGAGAAAGAAAAGGTAACAAGAGTTGATGAGGATTTAGAGAAATTGAAACTCTTGTGCACTGTTGGTAGGAATGGTGCAACCTCTATGGAAAACAATAAGGTAGTGCCTCAAAAAATTAAAAATACTCATAGAGTTACCACATGATCCAGCAATCTAGCAATCTTCTTCCTACATATTTATCCAAAAGAACTGAAATCAGACTCTTGAAGATATGTATGTACTCCCATATTCACTGGATCCTTATTCACAATAGCCAAGAGGTAGAAACAACCTAAATGTCCATCGTTGAATAAATGGCTGAAATAAATGTGTTACATGCATACAATGGAATATGATTCATCTCTACAAAGGAGAAAATACTGCCACATGCAAGAGCATGGAAGAACCTGGAAAACATTATGACAAATAAAACATGTCAGACACAGAAGGATTAAAACTGCATGATTCCACTTACATAAGGCACGTAAAATAGTCAAACTCATAGAAAGAGAAAGTGGGATGGTGGTTGTCAGAAACTGTGGTGGGAGTTGGGTGAATGGGGTCAAGGAATTGTTGCTAAATGGGTATAAAGTTACAGTTATGCAAAACCAATAAGTTCTAGAGATCTGCTGTACCACACGGTGCCTATAATCAACAATGCTATACTGTAACTTAAAAATTGTTAAGAGGGTAGATCTCTTAACATTGCAGTAAGTGTTCTTACAACAAAGAAAAGAAAAAAACACATGGTACTGAAATAGAAAATAAAGGACACGGGAAATAATAATTTTAGATGAGTAGTTAAACTGAGCTCTCGATAATGTAATATTTAAAATGAGTCACAGGCAAAGAGGCCGGGATGAACAGCATCCTGCACTGTGAATGTGCTTCCTGTGAACAAATGAACAATAAAGAGAGATGGAGAAAGAAAGAAAGAAAGAAAGAAACAACAGTCACAGTAATATGCTGAACTTCTAGAAAACTAGAGGTGGAAACGGGGAGGGGAGAAGTAGAGAGAGGGGGGCTAACGAGGAATTGGTGAATAGACACAAAGAATGACTGCATATTGTAATGATGAGTAAGCTAACTATACTGATCTAATCACCACAAATTATTGAAAATCACACACAATTATTGAAAACCAAAGTGCACCCCACATATATGTATAATAAAAAAAATTTTTAAAAAGAAAGAAATGAACAAAGATTATTGTTATTAGACCACACAAGCAAGGGAAAGTTGGGCAGAAAACGATAAAAGAGATGGCAACAGAGGTCATGCACCTCTTGTAGGCCATAGTCAGGAGATACTCTAAGTGCAATCAGAATTAGATTTCAGGAGTTAAACCAAGAGTTCAAGTGTTATTTTAGAGATGTCAGTGAAAAGTTAAATAAAACTATGAAAGCAGAAGCAGCCCAAGATGGAGCAGTAAAGAACGTCTATATTCAGAGTATTAGTGCAGGATAAGAGCCAACAATAAAAACCAGTAGAACATTCAGTGAGGGTGAAGAAAAACAAGTAAGCCACGAACGTTTATACCAGCTTTATTCATAATTGCCCAGACTTGGAAGCAAACAAAATATCTTTTGGGGAGGTAAATAGATAAAATGTGGTATGTCTAGACAATGGAACATTACTCAGTGCTCAAAAGACATACTGAGCTAGTAAGCCATAAAAGATCTGGAGGAAAGAAATGTATATTACTAAGAGAAAGAAGCCAATATGAAAAGGATAAAAACTGTATGATTCCAACTATATGACATTCTGGAAACTGGGAAACTATGGAGATAGAAAATGGTCAGTAGTTGCCAGGGGTTAGTGGAGACAGGGAGTGAACAGGCAGAGCACAGAAGGTTTTTAGGGCAATTAAACTACTCTGTATGATACTGCATTATACATTTGTCCAAACCCATAGAATGTACAGCACCAAGAGTGAGTCCTAATGAAAACTATGATATCGAGGTGATAATGATGGGTCACTGCAGGCTTATCAATTATAACGAATGTACCACTCTAGTGGGAGATATTGAAAATGAAGGAGTCTATGCATACGTGGGGGCATCAATTATATGGGAAATCTCTGTACTTTCCACCCAATTTTGCTGTGAACCTAAAATTCTTCTAAAAAATAGCCTATTTAAAAAATAAAAATAAATTTATATTATAATATCCAATTAATTATTTTTATTAGAAATTAGTCACACTCATCACTGCTGACTAATTTCCTACTCTAATGTGTATGTGCCAAGTGGCACATGCATGTACTTTTGTTCATGGGCTGGTATGTGCCCCTGTTTAACATGTATGCTTGCATTGGAATGTGCTAAGAAAAATGTAAGTGGAACAAGTAAAAAAATTAAATGTCATTAGTGAGGTTTGACAAGCAAGTCCCCAGACTTCTAACAATTCCCCTTAGCCTTACTCACTTAGGTATTACGTCTCTAAACATGTTTTCTTTTTATTAGACAGCAGACTTCTGAAAAGGTAAGAATATCACCTCAGAAATTTAAAAGCTTTGTGGGGCTTAAAATGTAACTCATTACATGAGGAACTTCTGAGAGGAATGAAATTACATTATTGTGCAAACTACCATATTAAAATGCCAATCTTATAGAAAACTTTGCCTTCTCAATCACCTTCTTGAATGCACTGTTGACCTCTTTGTTCCACAGGCTGTAGAACACAGGGTTCAGCATGGGGATGACCATAGCATAGAACATGGACACCATTTTGTCTGTGTCCATGGAGTGACTGGAGCTGGGCTGTAAGTACATGAAGATGACTGTACCGTAGAAGACAGAAACTGTAGTGAGGTGAGAAGCACAGGTGGACAAAGCTTTTTGGTGGCCCTGAGCTGAGTGCATTTTCAAGATCGTGATAAATATAAAAAGGTAAGATATCAAGATAACCAGAAGAGCAAAAAAGACATTAAAGCTTGACAGAAAAACCAGAATCACTTCACTAATGTGTTTATCAGAGCAAGAGAGAACCATGATTGTGGAAGGCAGAATTCAAGAAACCACAAACATAGGAGCCTATGGCCAGACGAACACATGTGCTTGTTGTCGCGGTGGTTGTGTAATGAAGGTGTTTACATACTGCTGCATAGCGGTCATAGGTCATTGATGCCAAAAGGTAGCTTTCTACCCTAGCAAAGGATACAAAAAAAAAAAAAAAAAAAAAAAAAAAAAAAAACATTTGAGCAGCACATGCATTGTAAAAGATGATCTTGCTTCCTTTTAGAAACCCAGCTATGACTTTGGGAGTGACAGCTGAGGAATATCCAAAGTCCACCAGGGACAGGTTGCTGAGGAAAAAGTACACGGGAGAGTGGAGATGAGAGTCTGACAGAATCAACATAATCATACCCAGATTTCCAAATATAGTAAAGAGGTAGATAAGAGTGAACATTATAAAGAGTGAGACCTGAAGTTCTGGTTCATCAGTTAGTCGAGAAGAATGAATTGTGTCACTTCTGTACAGTTCTCCATCTATAGTATTTGGGAATCATAAGATGCCCTGTAGCAATGAGACATAAAGGAATAGAGAGATAAACAAAAATGAGACTGAGTAAAATTAAAATGTATAAATACAATGTGCATAATTTAATTACAGCAAAAAATGTACTTAAAATTCTATAGATCGAAAGCAAAAGCTTGACAATAATATTAGTGCATAAATTATCGATATCGCTACAATCTGTTGAGTCCAAAGAATCTTTACGAGTCATCTCCCAAAACTTAAATAATACAAATTTATAAACTGATAGGTAGAATATTTAATGACTTATCCAAGGTTACATATTTGGAATGAATTTATCTGACAATTCACTTTTCCTACTCTATTAAAACTTATACTTGTATGTTGCTCACATGCCGGGTACTGCTCTAGATAATTTATAAGTGTACTTATTAACTTCTCTAAACAATATTATAAGGTTGATTAGTTTATTACATTTATTTAAATTAAGAGACACACAAGATGAAGTAATTTATTCATATTTATAGAAGTATTAATTGGCACCCCAAGCTTTGCAATTGGGAGAGTGATTCTCAAGTCTGATGGTCTTAGTTAAATCTAAATCAAATTGAATTTGAAAGCAGTTTACAATTACTCATTGACTTCGTTGGTTCAAACTCAGTGTTTGGAGTTCCACAGTGAATTAACTGGAAGATATAGGCACATTAGTTGTCTTAGGATAACTGGGGCAGTAAAGACATGTACAACCAGGAAAGGCTATTCTAAGAGGAATACATTGCATCTAATACAGAGCTTGGGCTCTGGGAAGAGCTGCATATCAGCCATGCCATTTACTACCTAGGCAGCATTGGTCCCATCCTAACTTTCCTGAACCTCATTTATTCCATGTGAAAAATAAAAAAGCTAGTGAGACTCACTTCAATGTATTATTTTGAGCCTCAAATGAAAGAATTCATTTTAAAAACCATGAATAGAATGTTGGCTGTTTAGCACAGCTTGATGAGAGCTAGCTATAATGTTGTTATTGGGATGGAATGATGGTCTCTGTGTTAGCTTGATAAAGCTGGATGGCGACATATGGGACTTCACGTGTGGGTAAATTTCTACGTCTTTTAGCCTCCCTCTTCCATCTGCCTTTTCTCACACAGCAGGGCCACTGACAGTTTCTGTGCTCCTCAGTAATATTTTCACCGTGGTCTTTTTCCTCCCGTATGATCAGCTGTTCTGGCCATTCCACTTCAGCCATTCTTTTGTTTATTTCTTCCTTGAAATCTATGTTTTAGTTTGGTTTGGAAGAGTCTCCTTTCTTAAAATCATTTTTTTTTTCATTATTGTCATCTCTTAGTTGAGTACAGATACTTAGGGCTTAAATTGCATAGTCTGCAGATCTCTTTTGGTGGCAAGATCCATGGTGTAAAATTATTACAGTCGTGTGTCATTTAAGGACGGTGATCCGTTCTGACAAATTCATCATTAGGAATTTCACCACTGTGCAAACATCATAGAATGTATTTATACAAACTCAGGTGGTATAGCCTACTACACACCCAGCTATGTTGTATAGCCACCATCATATATGCACATCGTTGTTGACTGAAATGTTGTTATGGGGCCACCTGACTGTATTTCAGTCAGTACTTGTGTAAGATCAGGTTTTAAATTGGAAAGGGTGTCTATCCTCTGCTAGTTAGTATTCCCTACTCACCTTCCACACTGCAGTTTATAAGCTTAGCCCATGGAAGCATTGTTTGCTGACCTTAACACACATAGCCTCTTTTAAAATATACTACATTCTATAACTAATGTTAAGAGATTTTAATATAAATGGGTGTATGAGTGTATTTGTGTGTGGTAGGTGATATTATTTTTATCTTCTTATTACAGGAATTAGAGATTGGAAAAGTTGTGTGACATTCTACAATTACACAAGTATGAAGGATATTTAAAATTCAAAACTAAAATCCCATTTGACCTAATCAAAATCTGTGATTTTAGCTACTCACTGTTAGCATTTTTATGTGTTGGTAATAATAAGGGTGAGATTATAAGGAAAAGGTTTAAATGCAATTCATATCTTGCTAATTTGTTTAGTTCCCTTTGTATTTAAGAACTGTCAGTTCACACTTCTATTAGATTTGTTTGTTTTGCCTCCAGTGGGAGGCTAACTGATAGTGAACAAGATAAAATTACCAACTACTCAATCAGAGCACCATCTATCTTATTTTTGTTTAACTCTTTTAGAGAAGCAGCATGATATTTGGTAAGTATCATTAAACTCCCTACTAATGGAAGCTTTGACATTTATACTCCAGCCTCAATAAACTGTTTTAGAAAAAAAAGTTTAAGGCATCTATTTCTGTTCTCAAATGACTTACAATATTTATAACTGTCTCACTGCTTTTGTACAAATTACACTTTTTTCTAAGTGTGTATACTGAATATAGAAGCTTACCTTGCTATTGGAAATGAAGGGATATTCAATCCTGAGTAGTGAGTCTCAATTTAGACATTCAGCCATGAATAATGCATAAATGCTGTTAGAAGAGCTCTCTCACAGGTAGTGGTCTAAAGTTTCCGTGTTTTCTAAGGCAAGAAAAGATGGAGGAAACAACACTAACATGTATCTAGACACCTGGGTTCAAGTCCTGAATCCACCACTAATTCTTACTGTGCCCTTGCAGGAGCCACTTACTTCCTTGTTTCTCATAAGATAAACATAATAAAATTACCTCTTCCATGTAATTTACAGAATTGTAGTCTGTAAATAGCAAATAAGGAAAAATCTATAAAACAACTTGCTAGGGTGTTATAATTTTAAAGCCACTCAATATAATTTTTATCTTGAGGTAATTCCCTTTAGCCATGGGTGCAGACTCATAGAAAATCCTGGAGATGGTCTGTGAGTACTGACAACTATTAGCATTCAGATAAATAAAGGGGCCCTGTACACATTCTTGTTCCTTAAAATGGTGTGGGCGGAGTCTTGTTGGGATTTCAGAGGCTAATACAAGGAAACCAGGAGGGAATTATTGAGATATGAAACTCTCAGGGGATACCACCCATGAGGACTTCTATAGCTCCTCATCACAGCTTTCTGTGAAAAAAACAATTAGACCGCCTATGGGGACCTAGCTAGAAATGTTGAGTATGTTTTGTGTTCCTTGTTGATATTTTGTATCCTCTAATTAATGCATAATTTATAAACAATAAGATCTACACTTTCTGGTGTATATTTCTAAGAAATCAGTCAATGTGTATATTTTTATAAGCACTAACATAATTAAGATATTGCAGAACACTTCCATTACCTAAACAAAATCCTGAGATTGTTTGTGGTCAACCCCTTGTCCCACCTACTTCCTCCAGAAATCATTGAACTATTTTTTGTCCATATAATTTTGCTTTTTCAAGAACGTCCTAACTAGAATTCTAGCATATGTAGTGTTTGAGTCTTGCATCTTTTGCTCAGTATAATGTTGTTGATATGCATCAATATTGCTACTTTTATCAGTTGTGAAATCTTTTTATTGTGGAGTATTATTCTTGTATGTTACAGATTGTTTATCTATTTCTCAGTTGAGGAACATTGTGTTAGATTAAGTATTTTGTGATTATGAATATATCTGGTCTAAACATATGCCTAAAGTTTTTTGTGTGAACATAGGTTTTCATTTCATTTGACTAAATGTGTGTGAGAAAGATTGCTTTTGTGTATGGTATGTATGTTTAATTGAAAAAGAAATGGTCAAACTGCTTTCCAAAGTCACTCTATTATTTTTTTCCACTTATGTTGCATTTCAATCATTTCTTAACTTTCTTAGTATGTGATATTCTGAGATTTTTAAAAACCTTATTTTATTTTTATTTAATTTTTATTTTTTGCTCTTTCACAAAGATGTCTCAAGACATCTTCTAGGCAAAATCTTTGTTTCAAAGGCCTCATTTGTCTTACCGCTGCATTTATGACAAAGATTATTTTTTCAACACAAGAAATAGATCCATTCTGTCCACCCCACTATCACCTCTTAATCCACACTCTCAAGAACACTTATTATACCTTGCTCAGTGAGGCAAGTTTATGGGCTACAAATTTGTCCTGTGTACCCAGGTGGCTTGACCTCAAATACAGCTAAGCGATTTAACTCCTTCAATCTTTAGATTATCCTCTGTAAGGGGAAGTTAATAATATATTGTAATCCTCATAGGATTAAGAAGATTCTCAGATGACATATATGCTATTTTTAGAACATATTAGGTGTTTCATAAGGTTAAATATTACTATATTATTATTTAATAAAAATTGATATTGCATGGGTCATAAAAATTTTGCTCAAACATTTTATTTGCTTCCCCATGTGTAGATGCCCCATTAGATCTCAGCAGAGGTACATACTAGTTCTAGAAAACAAACTATGGGAAGAATTGATACGTGCCATTTCTGAGTGAGTTGAAGCACATGTACAACATTCCAGTTGTCTCTCCTCCTGCCGTGAAGACTGAAAAGGCTTAAAGTTCTAGCGGGTGCAGGTAGACATGGTGAATATGCATAATGAATAAAAGAATGGAAAGATCTCAAATAAACAACCTAATGATACAACCCAAGGTACTAGCTAAATAAGAGCAAACTAAATCCAAAATACGTAGAAGGAAAGAAATAATAAAGATCAGAGCATAATTTAATGAAATTAAGACTAAAAAGACAATACAAAGGATTACAGAATGAAGAGTTCATTTTCTGAAAAGGTAAACAAGTTGACAAACCTTTAAGTAGTCTAAGATAAAAAGGAAGAAGACTCAATAGAATCAGAGATGAAAAAGAAGCCATTACAACTGACATCACAAAAACACAAAGGATCATTTAAGTTTATTTTGAACAACTATAAGCCAGCAAATTCAAAAACCTAGAGAAAATGGATAAATTTCTGAACAATTATAACTTATCAAAATTGAATCACAAGGAATGGGAAATCCAAACAGAAAAATAAGGAGCAATGAGATTGAATAAGTAATAGAAAATCTTCCAACAAAAAAAGCCCATGATGAGATGGCTTCACTGCTGAATTCTATCAAACTTTTTTTAAAAAAGAGCTAACATCAATTATTCTCAAACGATTTCAAAAAATTGAAAGGGCGAAAATTCTTTCAAACTCATTCTAAGAAGCCAGCATCACCCTGATATGAAAACCAGGTAAAGACACAACAAAAAAGGTAAACTACAAGCCAATATCCCTGATGAACATAGACGCAAAAATGCTCAACAAAGTACTAGCAAACAAAATACAAGAGCGCATTGAAAAAAATTACCCAACATGATCAAGTGGGATTTATCCCAAATATGCAAGGATAGCTCAACATATGCAAATAAATACATTTCTAAAATCAATAGATTTCTTTCTAAGATCAGAAACAAGACAAGGATACCAACTCTCATTATTCTTATTCAACAAAGTACTGGAAGTCCTAACCAGAGCAACGGGCAAGAGAAAGGAATAAAGGGCATCCAAAGTGAAAAAGAAGTTAAATGTCACTGTTATCAGATGACAGGATCTTATATATAGAAAGACACAAAGACACAATCAAAAAACTATTATAACTAATAAACAAATTGTGTAAAGTTGCAGGATACAAAATTAACATACAAAAATTAATAGTGTTTTTACACAGCAGTAGCGAATTATCTGAAAAAAGGAATAAAAATTGCAATCTCTTTTAAAATAAATACAAAAAAAAAATCCAGGAATAAATTTAGTCACAGAGGTGAAAGATCTCTATAATGAACACCATAAAATATTGATAAAAGAAAGATATACTGTGTTTGTGAACTGGAACAATTTATATTGTTAAAATGTCCATACTACCCAAAGCACTCTATAGATTTAAGGCATCCCCCAAAGAAATATCAATGAAATTATTCACAGAAATGAAAAAATTCTAAAATTTATCCAAAACCACATTTATCTGAAGAGCCCAAATAGCCAAAGCAATCTTTTTTTTTTCACTTTAATCACTGAAATCCTTTATTTTTTTCCATTTTTAACTGCTTTTAAACCACATCCCCTGCTTCTGAGCCTCCTTTATTTTTATTTATTTATTTAATTTTATTATTTTTATTTTGTCAATATACAATGTAGTTGATTATTGTGTCCCATAACCGAAACC
>NW_007746703.1:748-13129 GCF_000696425.1 Galeopterus variegatus | reverse complement strand
CCCCGCAGGCAGGGCGCTCTCGGCAAACACTTGCCGTCCACTGCGGCACGTGCACCTGCCCGGCGCTCAGCGCTCAGCGCCTGCGGGCCCAGAGCCCACGTGCACAGCCACGTGGCTGCCGCTATTTTCATTCCATGCTGTGAATGATATTTTATGTTAACAATCCTGGTAACGAAGCATGTGGGGATTTTCCAGGCAACCGAAGAGAAAAAGGAAGGTCGGAGAAGGCATGCTGGGAGAGGAAGGGGCTGTGGTGGTCTTCACGGGCCGGGCTGTGCTACAGCAGAGGTGGCTCTGCGGGGCCCGCGGGGGCTGCACAGAGAGCACCCCTGCTGGGTCTCGGCGTGTCCTGACGAGCCTCTCTAATGCCGAGCGCTCTGTGCCTCAGAGGAAGCGCTGTCCCAGCTTATGTCCAGGGACACGCAGGGCTGAGGGGAGGTCAAGCTCTTGGAGGAGACTTCCCAGAAAATATAAAGTCATAAGTTCAAAAATACAGAAGAGCTGGTTGTTCTTTGTAAATTTTAGAGATTAAGTGGCTTTTGTGTATCTAAATTGGGTTTTCAGCAAATATTCTGTTTTTAATTTTTTCCTTTATTAACAGTGCCAAAGAAATGAGACCAATCTCCAGAGCGTAAACGCCAGTTTCTCAGCTTCATAGTGAAACCACATAGTTGTAGTACTTAATCCAATAAAGGGAAGAACTAGTGTTAAGTTTGTTTCATGACATTGTTGGCGAGGTATTAAGGATGTTGAACTAATGCCCCAACCTGGACTTCATTTTTGTAAGGATGCTTTACCTTTAAAAAGTTTTAAAATGTTTAAAAAGTGCTTCTATTTCTGAATCCTTAAGAAGGGAGAACGTCTTATTTGATACGTAAGTGATAACAAAATATAGGATGTTGAATGCACGTGGGTGTTAGGTTTCCACGGTTTATCAGGTTTGCGATTTTATTCCTCCATCAATTCTGAAAGGACTAAAATTTTTACTGTTTTCTGAATCTCCATCAGTGGTGTAGCCTGGACTGGTGCTGCACCCAGGGGATCATTCACCCCACGCATTCCTGCATTCACTTGCCAAGTACCAAGGGCACATCCGTGTGCTGGCACTGCTGAGGCAGGGCCAGCGGGACCGAGCCTGACACTGCAGTGCACGTGAGCAGACAGTGACCTGGGTGCAGAACTTCCTCCAGAACACACTCCGCACACACACCATTGCTTCTGTGGGACGTGTGAGACCCCCAAGTACAGAGCAGATGTGAGCGCTGCACGTGCCGTGTGTTTATTCCCAGTGCACGGAAAACGCTTATTTAAAATGGCCCAGCCACATCTCCATCTGTGTCTGTAAGATTATTACAAATAGCCTAAAAAAGATCTAAAGTCACTGCGTGGTCGGTTTTCATAGATTTCTAAGTTTATGTGACCTGGGTGTAATCTCTGGATTTTGTTATGATTGGTCAGTGTGATGTAGCCTTCAATTTTAAAAAGTTAAGCATATCATTTAAAAGGCTCATTTTAAGAGTAACAAGTTCCAGACTCTACAAAGACTTTATGTCTTCTCTTTATGGTTTTATTCCTGGGTTAGGAAGCCTCAGAATTTCAGAACTGCAATGTGTCTTTACTGTCTTGATTTCCCAGGCCCAAATCTTTCTCTCTTTGTAAGAGGGAAGAAATTGCCATCAAAAATGACCAAAAGTGTCCATCTGAAGCACCTGTAAACACCCCGCAGCTCAGAAGTGACTGGCAGCATGGCTCTGCCATGGGCGAACCGTCGGTCACTTACTCGTGGGGCAGCGAGGTGGGCCAGGGACAGCACCTGGCATGACCTGAGCCTGGGGGACAGGCCAAGTGGCTCCCCGCCTTTCCCAGTTCTTCACTGAAGGTGCGTCAGCCCGACTGGAGCCCTGGACATGTCCTGTGGATCCCAGGAGGGAACTGAGCACAAAGAGGCCTGTTAGGTGTTAGGTGTGGCTGCCGGACCCCAGCCCTCCCCAGACACCACGAGGGAGGACGTCAGCTACAAGAAGAGTCACCCGCACACTCGGGGATGGATGCACAAGCTCCTGTGGATGAAAAACCCAGGAGGGAGGGGCCCCGCCAAGACATCAGGAGACAGGAGAAGCCAGAGGTCCATTGTCCTCGGGGCAGTCGTGCTTGGGGGGCCGAGGGGCTTCCTGGTGCTGCTCCTGCGAGTGCTGGTGTGGCATCTCCCCGTGCATGCCGCGTCCTTCTCTGGGTGACTGACGTTTTAAAAGAGAGAGAAAACACCTTTCTTTAAATATCAGATAACTTTAATTAATGACGATTCACTCATTCGCCGAACACGATAAACACAATACAGTGATAGAAACTGATTGTGATGAAGAATAATACAAAGGGATGGATTTGTAATGCACAGTGCAAAACGTGCTATTCAAATATGATCTGTGTATCAGCGTCATCGATGACATCCCAGAAATGTTGTCAGAAATGTTGAGTCTTGGGCCCACCCAGACTTACTGAATCAGAGCCTGCGTTTTGACAACATCTGCATTTTAAAATTTGAGAAGGACTCACGTCTACTCGGGCCCCGATAGAATTCCCGACTTCTTCCTCTGTCCGGTTCTTCCCCGGGTACTCTTCCGCATCCCCACCCTGCCCTGTCCCTCTCTTTCCTTCCCTCCCCTCACACCATCCATCAAAAAGTCCCATGAAAACACCTCTTTTCTGCCCGAGTCCCCTTGGGCAGGCGGCCACTCCCTGGCCTCCGCTGACCCCTCAAGTACTGAATTTTAAGTCACCCAGCGTCTCATTTAAGACTGGCGCTAAGTAACTCCCTGCTCCCCTAACATGATTAATTTAACACTCTTTTACTGCCAGAAGTATGCCATTGATTGATGTGAATTTCCTGACAGCAGCTTGAGGCCACACTGTGTGAAATACTCTCCTGGGGTCCACAGAAGTCAATCCACCTCTCAAACGGCCTGCCATTGCCTCAGCGTCCCCCAGCCGTGCTCAGCTAACCTCAGGTGCCAGCGTGGCATGAGCAAGAACTGGGACCTCAAGAGTTTTTGTGGGATTTCACGGGGCAGCTGCCAAGAAGCCTCGAGAAGGAAACGCCCCCCGGCCGCCGGGAGACAGTGGGGGGCTCACAAAACGTTCACCGAACCGAAGGCCACGTGCCACGTGAGAAGCATTAGCAGATTGTGAGCGAGGGTCACATCTCAGAGTTGATTTCTGAAAAAGGCTTTAATTGGTAACATCTCTGAAACATACTTAGATATTTAGGAAAAATTGAACTGACTCAGCCCCACTCGTGGGAAATAATATACTGGATAATAAGCTGCACGCGTGTGCACATGCGTGCATATGACAACGATCAGCACGCGGAGCCCCTGAGCCTCCGTGTTATCATAGTTACGATGGCACTAAGGAACTGCCTCGCCAGTTAGGGCTGAGGACCGAAGCCCCGGGCGTGCCCTGCACAGGGCGGGTGGTGGTGGGCGGTGGCGGCAGCAGCTCTGGGAGCCAGAGGGCAGCGCGTCCCCACGGGCAGCACGGGAGGCCTGGGTGCACTTGGCTCACTTCCCTTAGAAGCTTCCATGGGCGCGCCCGGCTGGGGACGGGTGGGCACCCCACAGTGGAAAGTGTCTCTTGCCAAGCAAAGCAGGCTGTTTCCTCCCTCCGGAGAGGAGCTTCCCGGCTATTTCAAGAAGGCTGCAGCCTCTTCCCCCTTCCTTCCAGGGCACTTGTTTGTTTGAACTTGAGACTTCCTGAGGCCCAGAAGGTGCTTTTGGCTTGAGCTGTGAGCAGCTTCGTGACACTGGCCCTCCGGTCCTCACAGCCCCTCTGAGGAAGGAAACGCCCAGAACTTGTGAATAGAGGCAGGGCGCTGCCCCTGTGTGCACGTCTTCTCTGGCATCGCGGCGTTTTCTTCTGCAAGGCGTGGGGACAGGCACAGCCAAGAGCAGCCCGAGCACATCTGGGTGCGAAGGCTCAGGAAGGTGGCGACCCTCTTTTGTTCTTTCTGTTGAATTGGTACACCGCGGTCACGTTTCTGGTGAGAGCTCAGTGCCCGCGCTGTCCTGCACATCGCTGGCACCCGCCAGCTCTCAACTGTCCCAGCAGAGACCAGAAAGCACTGGACGCCTCGTGCCTGGCATCAGTCCTGACGGTCGGGCAGCGCCTGTTTGCAGCACCCTCGTGGCGGGAGACTCATGGCCGAGAAAGGAGCATCACGGGGGGCCCTGCGTTGGCTCTGGCCTCTGCCCAGGAGGCGCCGGGGGGCCGCGGGGCGCCCGAAGCCAGGTGAGGCAGGCCGGGGTGCGTGTCCGTGAGGTGCGGGGACAGGTGTAGGACCTGGGAGGGTGGCGGGAGCCCCCTGCAGTGGTCACTATTTGACCAGCAAAGTGCGCGTGCCACTTGCAAAACTTTTTTTTTTTGGCAAAACTTTTTTGGAAGTTAGAGATGACCCATCGGGCGTTGTCACTCAGAACGGCCTGTGGACGCGGTGTCATTAGGCTCGTTGCTTCTGTCCCCTGGTTGTGGAGGCTGGGCTTGAGAGTTCCCGCTCTGTTGGGATGACAGTGGGGTGGGCACAGCAAGGGCAGCAACCTCGGGCAAGGTGCTGTCCTCGTCCTGCCCTGTGCTCATGGGCCAGGCCCAGGCAGGCAGGAAACATGCTCGCCGCAGGGGAGCAGCTGCCCCTCTTCCTGTGGTTTCTCTTCTGCACCTCACACTCAGCCAGACGGCCCAATTTAAATTCCACAAGTCTCAGAATAACGCTTTTCCAAATTAGCTTCCCAAGGAGCAAGGACATTGTGCAGGTCGAATTGGGGAACAGGCCTTGTTGCTGATTCCTACTCCTCCTGCTGAGAGCATGGCTGCCTGGCAGTGACCTGGACACGGGGTTTGCTGTGGCACTGGGGGCAGAGCCCCCTCTGACCGCAGGCACGCATGGGCATCGTGGGCAGGCCAGGGTAGATCCTGTTGCCAGGGCGGATGCCCTTAATGTGCAGGACACGAGAAATAAAAGGCCAGAGCCAGCCTATGCCCTTTCTTAGATGTGGCTCCTTGTGGCCGCTCAGGGGGTCTCAAAGCCCCACAGCCCTCTGCCTTTTGGAGAAGAGTCACAAGGTCACTGGCCGGGTAGCACCTCCAAGAGGAAAGGGGAGTGGCCGCCTGCCCCAGGTGTCCCCTTCCTCCTCCCGAGGCCGAAGTCTCCAGACCCTAGACACGGCCCAGGAGGGGCTGCGAGATGGGGACCTGAGGTGGAGTGTCCCTTCAGTGTGCAGTGGGGACCCCAGGACATTCCCCTGCTCTGCATGGGGCCCCGCCCTGCTCCTTGCCTGGCTCAGAGGCTGGGCTTGGCTGTCAGTGTGCCTCTCACAGTGAGCGGGGGCCCCACGGTCCCTGTATGAGGAAAGGTGTCTGTGTCTCCCGTCCCGAGATCTGCTGTGCTTGGTCACCTCATAAGGATGTATTGTCACTGAGTCCACGACCTGTCCTTGGCTGGACTGTCCACGCCAGCCTGGAGACCACAGTTTAAATGTAAGGACATGTGCACTCTAACCTCCAGTGGCTCCTCCAGCTTTCAGGACACAGACCTCGCCCCCCTGGGGCGTGGCGAGCTGGGGTTCTGGCTCCCTGGCCTGGGCGGGGGAGGCTAAGACTGAATCTCCCACAGCTCAGGCGGGGCCCACGCAGGTGTGGGTAGAGTCCAGGTTCAGGGAGTCTCCTGTCGCCGACCCTGGCTGCCAGCTCAGTCCTGCCCCGTGTGGGTGCAGCGGGGCTCAGAGGCCCTGTGTCCTTTAATTGGTTGGTGCTGTGCGGTTTTCTTTCTTCAACCTTAGTCACCGTTTGGACAGTGAAGGAGCCTGGGGCCCTTGTGTGTTTTGGGGCTGGTGCCCGGCCTGGGGCAGGTTCCTGAGGGAGGCTGGTCCCAGGAGGAGGAGGGGGCCCAGTGTGGGCCTGCAGGGGTGGGGCCTGGGGGACCCCCAGGTGGGCGGGGCCTCGGGTGGGCAGGGTCTCAGCGCAGGTGCAGAGCAGCTGGCAGGGGTGAGCTCGGGTGTGTTCCCCAGGTGAGCACCGTGGACACTAACAGGACCAGGCCGAGTTGTCCCTGCAGTGGCACAGGTGTTTAGAAGGTAGAGTCTGGGCTTTGTAGGGGGCTCGGTGGCGATGTCTACGTGTGTCTGTGGTCAGAAGGGAAGTCCGGGCTTCAGTGGACGGGAGGTTGGAGCCGTGACAAAGGACAGGATGACCGGGTCATGGAGCAGAGAGCACAGGCACGGATGGAGTCCTGAGGGACTTTGCAGCATGAAGGGGGTGTTGGTGGAAGGAGCGGGGTTGCTGGGAGGTCCGAGGAGGGAGAGGCCGGTTTCTGTCGCGGAGGTGAGAGGAGGTGAGGCAGGCATTTTCTGTTGTGTTAGGCCATCTGCCTGTCTGTCTGTCTGTCAGGTGACCCCGGGGCGGTGGTAGCAGCCACCTCATTCAGCAGAACGGCCTAGAGCAAGGCCCTTGGCAGAGATGCGGGTGGGATGCAGCGCCCCCTGGGGACACGTGGCTCTGTGGCGGGAAGGAGGAGAGACCTCCTCGCACTGACCGTGCCCCCCGTGACATCTCCTCCCACCGTTTCCATCAGAAGCACATGGACGGTCATTTTTAGTTGATTCTGTCTCGTGAGCCGAGTGATAGACGTTAGAACAGCTCAGGCTGCGTCTCTGCTGGTGGATATGCCGGTGACAGGTGGGTCGCAACGGTCCTGACCCGCCTTCACAAACGCAGAGCCGCCAGCAGCCCCTACTGCGACGCAGGCTCCTGGTCTGGAGCCTGGGAGGCTGGGGCCGTCGCAGAGCCAGGAGGACGCATCGGACGCTGCGGACCAGCTGCACGGCTCTTGCTACCTCGTCTTACCTCATCGGCTCCCCCCAATCATAATCAGGCCTTGACGTGGGTGATGGACGCTTGAGGGCTTCTTGACACCTGTGGCCCTGGGTGAACGTGGCGTCCTGCCACCCTCTCGGCCTCGGGCCAGTGCTGCCCTGTTGAGTCCAGTCCATCTGCTCCTTGGGTACCCACACTTGGCTTTTGCTTGCTCCCAGAGGAGCCATCCGGCCTCGACTTTCCCTCCGGCCTGGCTCCGTCCCCGTCTCCACAGAGAGCCCTCTCCTGGGAGCGGGGCCATCTTCCTCGGGCCGAGCACTGGGACAGCATATTCAGGTTAGCAGGTAATCGGGCCTCCCACTGCACGGGGGGACAAGCCCTCTGTCTGTCAGAAGAGATGATGCAGCGAGAACATACAGGTGCAAGGTGCCAATTTTCTGATGACCAGAAACAGGTATTATCAGTGTGTTAAGTGGAAGTTAGGGGTAATCTCCTGACTGTCAATCTCTGTGACACTCTCAGAACCAGAACGCCGCCTGTGACGGACGCTAGATCTCGTAGGGAGGGGTGTCCACTCTCTTCTGCTCTGCCCTGGGACATGTGGGACTGAATTTCAGTGAAGCCAAGAAAAACTTGTTGTTTGACTTAGAATGTAGAAATTCTCCTTATAAAATGTGTTGGAGAGTGGCAACAGAGTTCTGAACAGAACCAGAATTAGCTAAAAGACGCAGGTAAACACCGTTGAGGCACCTGAGGGCGTGATCATGGCAAAACTTCCCTGTGACTTCCTGGTAGCAAATGCGAAGCGGGGAGCTGTTTGGACACGAGGTCAGGTGCAGAGGAAAACGCTCCCTGGGCGGAGTTCTGGAGAAACCAACCCTCATTGCCTACACTGGGACCGTTAGAACACTCGGTAGATGACATCTCTGGATTTTTTTCTTTCTTTTGGAAAATAGATGCTTCTTAGGTGGACATTTCTTATCGCCACCTAGAAATGTTGAAAACATAACACTAAATTTCAGGACACTCTTTCCAAAGTGGGCCAAGATAACACTCTGGTTTCAGCGTTTTGCATGGGTTTGCCCGACCCTTGCTCCAGTGCTAAGCCCAGGATTTGCCCCGTGCATGGACCTCTCAAAAGAGACAGTGCAGTCCGTGCCTGGTTGGGCTGTGTCACGTGTGCCCAGGTGGCGGCCTGCTTTGCACACCGGGCACACAGGCCGCAGAGCTGACGTTCACACTGACCACAAAAAGGCCGGCCTTCGTCCTGGCTCAGGCCAGGGACTGCCTGTGTCTGCGCTGAGGCCAGGGCTGAGAGCCAAGTGACGTTCACCAAGGAAAAGGCTCAGGTTCTCCTTAGGGTAGCTTTAAAAGTGAACAAGCATTTGGGAAAATGTAACCCTGAAACTCGGCTACTGGATCAAGCAGGTCTTGCCGTAAGGGCTTTTCTATGTGCAAGTCTTGTTTCCATTTTTTCAGAAGTTACAAAAACCAGAAAGGAAGCGTTCATCGCCGCCATCGATATTCTCTCTGGTGTTTCAGAACAACCCAGATGAGAGCTGGTGAGAATCATACAGGCGAGAAGGTAGCTTGCTGTTTGTCTTTAAAGTGCAGTTATTCATGGGAGAGGTACTTGCATAGAGATGTTTCCTGATGGGCTCTAGTCAGGCTTGTTTGTAAGAAGAGTCTTCATGGTCTGAAAAATCTGGTGATTATTATTTTTAATTTGGGGCAACTTGGTTGAAATGATCACTTCTGCCTCTTTTCCCAGCTCCCCACTTTCCCAGGCCCGCTCGAAGATTGCTGTGACCCGTCTCACCCTGTGTCTGGGGCTCTGCGAGGTCCTTGTGGTCTCTGCGGGGTCACTAGGGCTTCTCCGCAAGTCTTTGATGTCTCTGTGGGGTCGCTGCAGGGTGTCTGTGGGGTTCCATGGGGTCTTCACAAGGTCTCTGGGTTCTCTGTGGGGTCTCTGCAGGGTGTCTGGGGTCTCTGGATTCTCTGCGGGGTCTCTATCGGGTGTGACACCCTGAGGAACACTGGGGTGGCAGCTTTCCCATGTGCTGCTTCTGTGTGCAGCTGGGGAAGTGGTACCCCACTATCCAAGGGTGTGAGCTGCCGGCCACCAGGCTGGACTCCAGCCAGTAACAGGACCCTCTCTGTGTCCTCGCTGGGTTGAGTTCACAGACTCTGTCCCTGCCTCACCTGCTGATCCCAGTAAAGCTTCATCTCCTGCCCGTGGCCACTCTGTAGATGGGGCTGTCCCCTTGGAGTCCAGAGCGTGTGGTGGGAGTGACAGGCAGGTGGCGGTAGTGTCCCGTGATCCCAGACTCTGCTGGGCTCTGAGTGGGGGACACCAGCCTCGAGTGAAGAGCTGGAAAGGGACACGGGGCGTGCAGATGTGGGTCCCTTTATCTCTGCTTTGCTCAAACACGTGCAGCCACCCTCACTCTCGTCTGTCCGTCAGGTTGTCAACTGTGTCAGAGCTTCGGGACTTAGATGGAAGAAGGTGGAGTGGGCCTTGGTGGCATCGTCTGAGCCGACCTCTCTCCACAGGCAGCATGGAGTCAGCGGCGTTCGATCTTCTGCTGCCTGTTTCGGTGCAAAGGGCCATCTCGCCCCAGAGGTGCCCCTGGTGCCTGCACCAGTGCTGAGAAGGGCTCAGATGTTCCCTTCCCCGAAGTCACCGTGCCGCCTGCAGTCCCTGTGCAAACACGCAGGGAGGGGCCAGGAGACAGCCTCCAGGAGAGTGATTGCCTTCCATGCTCCATACTGGAAGTGGGTGAAACGAAAGTAACACGCTGCTGGTCCCTCATGCAGATTTTAGGGAGCAAAGTCCAGCACAGAAAGCGCAGGGCAAGCGGGAGGGAAGCGTGGTGCGCGCAGGCGGGCGTGTCTCCTCCGCTGGTTGATCCTCAGCCATGGCAGACGGGCAGCCCGTCCGAATTTCCGTGGCAGAAATGAAAAGCTACTACATCTACTCCGAGTGCTGCTCCTGGCTCCTGGCTGTGGCTGAAGGTGAGTCCTGCGGTGCTGTGGGTCGCTCGCGGGAGGCGTGCCAGAGACAGGCGGCGCAGAGGACGGGCGCAGCGCCGTCCCTAGATTCCCTGTGTTGGCCGGGGAAGCTGTCCCACATGATCGCTGGTAGTCTCTGTCCCCCAGGAACTTGCAATAGCTCAGGGACTGGATGGAGGAGTAAATCTTTTATTTTCACTCTTCAGTTATCTTTTGACTCTAATTCATGTTGTTGATTACCAAAAGCAAGCCACCTCCCTTAGCCAGAAAGTGTCACTGGCAGAGCTTGCTGCAAACACCAGACCAGCAAGTGCAGCAGCACCGGGCCCATCAGACCCGTGCCCAGACCGTCCCGAGAGCCCTGGTTTGGGAAGGCCACGTTTATAAATGCAAAACAGGACAAAGGCCATTCACTAAGTGGTATTGATCATGCCCTTGCAAAGTGACAGTCGAGGACTTATTTGAAGACCAGCTCCCTTATATATGTAAGCAAGGCTCAAAGGGCACAAAGCTCCTTTCCTAGTTAGCTTCCCAGGGGCTGCAGATCCTGGTGAATCTTGCGGTGGGTGGCCCAGCGGAGCTGGGGCACGTGCGTGCTGAGCAAGCCCTGTCTCGGGAGGGGGTTCCTTCATGCAGCCCTGAAACTCAGAGCATTTCCTGGAATGTGGTGAGGGACGTTGCACCTGTGCTGGCTGAGTTCCGTCTTTGTCCATCACACGTGACTTGTGGTCAGGACCCATTCGTGGCTGGGGAAGACGCCTCAGTGACCACAGGGACCATTGCTGGACATTCCCAGACACTTCCCTCAACCCAGGACTTCTGAGCCTCGTTCTCAGGATCAGAACTTCGCCATTCATACAATTTCACAGCCACTGTCCTCTGAACTCAGCCACTTGAGAGATGAGGAGAGTCGGGATGTAGTTGTCAGAGGGTTGCTTGTCCTTGAAGGTGGTCAGCGGTGTCCCATGGATGAGGAGGGGGAGCACTGCAGGTGCTTAGCAGGTGTCAGCGCTGCCACCACTGCGCTGTCCAACCCTGAGTTCCTCCCACACTCCCCGACTCTAGACCGTGCCTCTGTCCCATTGCCACTCCCAGGAGGACAGTCGTGCTGCTGGTGTCTGATATAGTAGTGGCGGCAGCACTCACAATAGGTCACGGTTATGTCCTCTGAGGACACCCTGTCACTCAGGCACAGAGCACACTGGTTGTGAGCACACACTCCAGAGCCACGCTGACCGCTCTGTGATGCTAGGGCGGTCACTTGACCACCGGAAGGACCCACCCAAGGGAGGAAGTTCCACTCCAGGGGAGGGAGGCCCACTGAGGGTCCCCATTGGAGGAGGGGGCCAGGATGGTTTGACTGGATGGGGACGGTTGGTGGGTGGGGGTGGAGGTGATGACACGTGTGGGTTCTCAGATGTTCGTGATCCGTGGCTGGAGGGAACAGCTGTGGCAGGACGTGAGCTGGGCCAGGCGTTGTGGCAAAGGGCTCTGCCAGAGATGGGACCCGCCCTTCACTCAGCCGGGCACGTGCCTCGCTTTACCTGTTTGTGAAATAACAGCATCCTTTTCTCTTTCGGGGACAGTAAAGCTAAGTGAGCAGTTGCAGCTTCTGTAGGGAACGTTCTTGCCAATTACTGCTAATAAGCCATGTTTACATAAAATGGTCTTAAACACTTGAGAAAAACACCCCATGGGGTTTACGCCCCTTCCTACTGCCCCCACCCAAGGGACCGCAGTTTCCTCCGTCCTCAGTGGCTGGGGGGATTGCATCGAGTCCCGGCTAGAGAAGACCACTCGGGAGCACTAGGGTCACACACAGAGCTCCGGGCATGTGCTCACGGCGGGACGGCGGAGTGGCCGGGTCCCGAGTGTGGCTGAAGGGGTCCCCTCTCTGCCTCCTTTCCTCCGCGCCTCACCCTGGGGGTGTGGACGTCTGTCTGTCCGTGCGCAGGCCGTGCAGAGCCCCTGCTCCTCTCGGGATGAGTTCTGAGCATCTGAAAGGGACATTTTAGAAACTGACAAGATCTTGTGAGAAGGTCTGGGGACAGTGAATAAATAATAGTGAATATGTTATTTATTTTCCGAAAACTTTATTGGCACAAAAGTGTCTCTGGAAAGAATCGCGCCCAAGGGGAGCCAGTGTTTGGGGAGATCAGGGGAAGGTGGCAGGTCCACTCCAGCAGGGGACCCTGGGGCCGGCGCCAGGGTGGCAGCAGCGTCATCTCCCAGGCCTGGCTGAGCCCGTCACTCCGGCCCGTGCCAGCACCACAGACCATCACCCAGCAGCACCCGGAGCGGTCGCCCCGCTCCAGCCACACTGTGCCCAGCCAGCGAGGGTCATGGGCTGCCGACGTCCTGTGAGCCGGCCATGCCCTGTCACCTGCAAGACCCACTTTCACGGAGTTGCTCCTTCCAGCTGGTCTTTGTGGGCCGTTTGGGCGGTGGCCCCCGGTCCACCCAGGCCGCGGCTGCTGCAGAGTCGCAGGAAGCAGCATGGCTGCCCGC
>NW_007746703.1:0-558 GCF_000696425.1 Galeopterus variegatus | reverse complement strand
GCGCAGCCCCCCGCCGGGCCGAGGGCTTCACAGGGCTGGCACGGCCCGGGTCCTGTCGCGTCCCGAGCCCACCCAGCTGGCAGTTCTCATGAGCCAGCGGTTTCTGTTTTGATTCTCTGTCTCTTTCCTCTTTTGTGTTCCACTTAATGTCCAAATTCCCCTCCTGGTTCCCTCAGAACGGCCGTCCGTGTGACACGACGCCGACTGACAGCTGCCACCTCAGAGCAGGACGGCAAAGGCCAGTGCCCACTGCCCCGTCTGGTAACACCCGGCAGGTGGAAGTTAGCGTCGGGTCAGGGCAGCCACACGGGGAGTGGCATCAGCGTCTGCCACCTCATGGGGTGGGGCCTGGACTTCAGAAGTTCCAGCTCCTCGGCCTGCAGAGCACGGGGGCTGGAGAGGGGACTCGCGGCAGGTGACGGGTCTCAGGGCCTGGCCGCGAGCACAGGGCCAGATCGCCACTGACCCTGCTGCCCGGCACAGCCTGCTGCTGCGTGTGACATCTTCACCCTCATGGTGGTGGCCGAGGAAAGGCAGGTCCCCCAGCCCTTAGCTTAT
>NW_007746702.1:4288-13134 GCF_000696425.1 Galeopterus variegatus | reverse complement strand
CACTGTAGCAGTGTGCCACCAGGCCGGCCCAAATTGGGGAAATGTTTAGCTATTGTTTCTTTAAATATTTTACTTGCCCCTTTTTCTTTCCCCTTTTTTGGACTGTAGTTACACATGTTAATCTTATGACTCTGTTTCCCAGACTTTATGCCAAGATGCTGAGGCACTGGAACAAACTCACAGTGTTGCCATGGGATAGTTTTAAAATTTCATAGGAAACACAGTAATAATCAGTATCTTTGAGATACTGCAGTAATTGTGAGTTTAGGGTAATCATTTATTGTTTCAACATTAGATCATGCTCCACTGATTTTAATGATAGCGTATCTATGTGAAGCTGGTATTTCTGCAATTGCTGTTATAGCACGCATCATGTGAAAATCAGTGTGGATGAGGAAATGAGAATGACAGTGTCTTATTTGGTCCCATGGTTTAAGAAGTTATATGGTTCCCAATATGCTTTGTAATTGTGGTTATTTAATAATGAAATATTTCCTTTCAATTTATATACATATATATTTTCAAACAGCTACAGAGTTGTTAGGAAGTGAATGCGTAAGTTATGCGGACCTCACAATTCAATTATCAGAATCGTGTTGCTCTCTATTTTGGCCTGGGGGAAATACTATGAATAAATTACTGAGACCGCTAAGTGCATTGTGAACTGAGAAAGCTTGGGAAATTCTAGCCTTGTGATAGTGCCCCACAGGCCTTTGAGGCTCTGTTCATTTTCCTTATCATTTTTCTCTGTTTTCCAGACCAGTCAATCTCTCAATCAAGCCTCAAACTTCACTGCCTCTTTCCTTTGTGTTTTTTATTCTGGGGTTAAGCCTGTTCATTGATATTATTTCAGGTACTGTATTTTTTCAGTTGTAAAGTTTTCATGTTGCTTTGCCTCCCATGGATTTGTCACGCCTTTTCTCCTGCGTGACAGAGCCACCAAAGAATACTCAAAGCCCATCTCTTCTGAGCAGTGAGAAGCCCCAGAAAGGGGTTAATCTCCCCAAACCCTCAAGAGCAAGGCATTCCTTCCATTTGAGAAATTAACTATGAATTGGGGTTCTCTTCCCGCATTTATTCTTCAGACCAGGAAGTTACAGGAAGAGAACACAGGTGGGGTTTTTGCTAAGTATCGTTTAACAAATTTTAACAATAGAAGTTGGTAACATGCAATTAAGTAGATCCACTAACAAAAGCTTTATCTAGCAAACATTTCTTCTCCCTCCAGCAGCTTCCCAGTAACTTTACATATCAGTTAGTAACTTGTCTGTCTTTGAACCAGCAGCCTTGTTGTGTTACAACTCTTTATCTTACAACAGAGACTAAATGGCCTGGGGAAAATTTCCTGGTTTTTGTAAGGTCGATATTTGAAACTGCAAGGCTTTGGAAAACCAGTCCCTGTGAAGTACATTTGCTTTATGCATACTTCACATTTTCATTTGATTATTAATCATTTTTATTTTTCTGCTACGATTTATTTTTTCATTACCAGCATATTTCCATTTATACATTAAACATTTATGAAAGCTATGTTTAAATTAAGCCTTTGCTAATTAATCTGGGTTATTTAGGAGTACATGTTATGTTGTGAAAATGCTAGACTTTGTTATGTTCCTCCAAAAAGTGTTTATTTTATTTTATTTTGTTAGAATGTTTGTTTTAGCAAATAGTTTGATCGGATTCAAACTGCAAAGTCTGTCTCAGTGTATTAGTCCATTTTGTGTTGCTATAACAGAATACCTGAGACTGCGTAATTTATAAAGAACAGAGGTTTATTTGGCTTATTATTCTGGGACAGCTGCATCTGTCATGATTAGGTGCGGGCCTCAGGCTGCTTCTACTCATGGCAGGAAGTGGCAGGCAGCCGTTGGGTACAAGCAGATCACATGGCAAGAGGAAGCAAGAGAGAAAGAGGAGGTGCCAGGGTCTTCTAAACAACCAGCCCTTGCAGGAACTAATAGAGGGAAATCTCACTCCGGCCCCCTTCCCCCAGGGAGAGTATTAATCCATTCATGAGGGATCCGCCCAAACTGACACACTGGGGATGAAATTTCCTTGTGAGTTCTGGGAGGACAATACATCCAAACTCCATCACTTGGTAAGCAGTTCAAGTCTCACTAGAGATTGTTCATTTTTTTCAGGGATACTTGCAGTCTGCCCTATGCATTTGTGGTTCAGTGGTCACAAGAGATTTGGCTAGAGCTCATAGAATTTGTGGCTGGCTTTCTGCCTCTGGCTCTCTTCTTTCTTCAATTCCCTCCTCACTTTCCAGCAGCTGTGGTTGGCCCCATACTTTGACCTCTGATTCTTCAGGCCACAAAGACTATGGGCCCTCAGTAAGAGTTTTAGCTGCTGTGTATGCCTGCCGCAGCCTGTCCTCATGCTAAAAGCCAGAAGTTGCCATGTCCAGGTACCTTTTCCTGAATGTCAGCAGCCCTCCAGCATCTGCCCGCTTCTAATCATTACCTAGTATCTTTAAGTAATTGTTTTTTGTATTTTACTCAAAGTTTAGAGTTGTTATCTTCCCAAACATTGGTTTGGTTGGAGCTTATGTAGCTATACTGGAAGCAGTGGGACCTTCTGATGTTTTTTTGAGAACACACGCATGCCAGAAATTTTATATATGTGGCCCTTTTAAAGCCTCGCAACAACTGTATATAAACCAAATATTATTCCCACTTTATAAATGATGAAAGTAAGACTGTAAATATAGAAGTTATACTTCTTCAAATTTTGTGCAGTTAGTTTCTGGTGGAGTCAACATTTATATCCAGCTTCTTCCTCAAACCAGAGTTCATGCTCTCTCTTTTGTCACTTTTATGTTCTTATATTTGAAAAAGAATACCCCAGATGTTTGCTAAAATTAATTTATTATTAGCAAGCATTCTCTCGGAATGTAAATGTAACATTAAAATTTAAGTCATTCACATTAGAGGAAGAAATAACCTGAAATTCTATATAGAAATGTTACAATACATCAAAGCCAAATTAATATCTTTATTATTCAAACACTGTAAATTCAAGTTTTCCAAACATGTAAAACTAGAAACAGTAGAGGATGCAATTAATCAGTTGGTGAAAGAAATACCAAGACATAGAGAAACGAAAAACTAAACCTTTAGTATTAAAGTTATTTTAATGTTTAAACCTAGAAAGCTACATCATCAATTGGTAGTCTTAATCCAAACACACTAATTCCAAAGCCACTTCTTTGGCTGGTAGAGCACTAAACAATTTAATAGAAGGAACAGTCAGACTTATTTTTGCTAAAGCAAACAACACAGATCCTTTAATGGGCCCCAAGTGGTGGTGATCGTCATAATTACTTCTAAATGCCTCTGAATGAACTGCCTGCATATTAACTCCCTTGGACACACCTGCAGCAGCTGGATGTAGTTGGAGTTGACCACTAGTCAGTTTGATGAGGATGTATGTTAACTGCAGTGCCGAAGAGCTTTTAAGCTATTCCCCTCTGATTATTATAGTACTGCTAAAATTGGTCCAGTACAGAAGACTCTGGGTACAATTGAATAAAACTTTATCCTAAATATAAAGAATGAAGAGGTTCTCAGATATTAAAAAAGTCTGTTCAGGGCCGGCCCGGTGGCGCACTGCTACAGTGCGCCGCTTGGGAGCTCAGCGGCGCTCCTGCCGAGGGTTCGGATCCCACATACAGACCGGTTCCCGCTCACTGGCTGAGCGAGGTGGGGGCGCAGCACCGAGGTTTGCGATCCCGTTGCCAGTCCCGGTCCGGTACGGGCGCGACACTGAGGGTTGTGATCCGTTGCCGGACACGAGAAAAAAGACAAAAAGGAAAAAAAAAAAAAGTCTGTTCATACAACACTTGCTGAAGGCCTCAGAAGGATTGCATCATATACTTTTACATTAGTTAAGTATATTTCCCCTCTGTTGAGTTCTTGAAATAAATTTTTCTAAAAGTATGTAATAACTCCAGCTTGGTACTGCATTTCTTTTCTGACTGTCTCACATTCTGTGCTAACCTCTGCTATTACTGGGACCATATGGCAACGTAATTACTGTACTACATTTGTTTAATTCCAGACTATATTGGGCTCATATTACAGAGGAGATATGCCTTTTGTCCTTTGTATTTCTGGGTCTAAACCTAGTCATGGAACTCAGTGTGTGTTCAGTAAATGTTCAGTGAAATAATAAATGAATAGAAATCAGTTTTTCAAAAATCTTAAGAAATTCCTGATTGCTCATATGGCAAGAATGCATTTACCACCACCCCAACACCACAAGTTTTGTGTTCCGTAGGATCTTTCTATCACCCGTAAAACTAAAAGCAAAAGTACTATGAATTTAGTGTTGGACTAAATAATGCTTGCCAGTTTAATTTGCATGCTCACTTGCTGCTGGGGTTGAAGGTTTCTATTTTTGCCCCTGAAGGGTGGCACATAAAGAGGAGGGCTTTAGAATCAGATAGATGTAATTTTAAATGTCACTGCCACTATTGATTATTTAAGTAGCACATGAAAGCTACTTCACTTCTCTACATTTCAGTCAAACGGGGCCAGCACTGCCAGTTCTACAAGTTTCCCCTGAGGAGCAAATAAAATACCATATAGAATATGATTACAGCCATACTTGTCACACACTTAGCCCTGAATAAAAGCTACTTCTTATCTTTTCTACTTCTCTTACCTAACTTTGAATTTAAAGAATGCTAAAATATTTCAATTTTTTTATCATCTTGATTCTGAAAATTATATTTTCTGTAAAAATATTTCAAATCTTAATATTATTACACCTTTATACAGTAAACATTATAAGCATAATAGGCTGCTAAAATTGAATTTGTTTTTTTAAAAAGAACAAAAGATAACTCACTGGTTCTTGGCTTTTGGGAACCTATGGAACTTTTCATAAAATAACTATCAAAAGACTCATTTCCAGAGATGCTTGTTCTTGTACTTTCCTCTCCCTAATATTCTACTAAATGACTGAAAAAAAACCTTTTCAAGTCTATAAAAGTGCTGCAAATTATTAAATTAGTAATATTAACACATTTCTGGAAGTGTAAAGCTAGGCTAATGTCAGAATCCTGCACCGACTTATGGCAATTGTAGATCTCTTATATCTGCCTATAATCCTGCCTACTGGGCCAATTGTCAAGCTAGGACTGGGTCTGGAGCTCATAGACCCCTCGAGCCCATTCAGAGACTGGGTCACAAACTCTTCACATGCCAGGCTGCATCCCCAGACCCCACAAACGTAGGTCTGTGAGCTCGATAACCTTGGAAGCCAAAGGTCAGAGAGCATGGCTGTGAGCAGCGGACACCCAAGACAGACACCAGCCAAGGTGGTGGCGCCATGCATATGCGCTAACTCCAACCCCACACATACAACCTGCTTACAAAGAATGCACTGCACCACCCCCAACCAGGCCTAAAGTGAGGGGCCCTGATCAAACTGTTTTATTTTCCCAACAGGAGGATAAAAAGTGATGGGATTAAAATGGACAAAAATATCAAAGTAAATGCACTATAAAAGGCTGCCAGGGAATTAAGAGTCTTCCTAAAGGAGCCCCGGAGAAACTCTGAGCTAACAGAATAAGCATAGGGAAAAAAAACTTAAAATGCCAAGAAAACAAATATACATGGAAGCCATAGTTTGAACATGAAGGTTCTGAAGAGCTAGTGAAAGTAATGAACATGCTCTCTGAAACAATAAATGGAAACTTAGTACAAATAATTGAGGAGGGCGAAGAGGACTGACTGGTAATCTGAATTTGTATAAATTCTCTTTGGGATTATTCTGCTTACTAACTAATGAGTAATCATTTCCCTGGCTTGAAATTAGGGTGTGGCCCTGTGGGAAAATCAGAGGCTCTAGAGTCACCCTGGTTCTTACTAGCTATATGACCTCAGGGAACTTTTCTCTAAGCCATAGTTCCCTCATCAATAAAGTGGCGATAGAAAATTGAGCGCACACTCATCTTCATCCTACTTGATTTTTTAAATGTCTCGTTCAGGCCCAAACTGTGCCATAATCCCTTTTCTCAAAGGAGAAATGATCATTTACTCAAAACGATCTCACACTAAAAATCGAGCTCCTGTAGCACAGGTTTTTGATTAGTCCCTCAACATAGGACCTTGAGCAAATTGCTTATTTCTCTTAATCTCCTTTATATCAATATTGTTCTCAGAGAGGAAGAAAACTTGTGCTACATGTTCTCAAAGGCAGAAGTAGAACTGATAGTTAGAAAGGATAAAGAGTTTATTATTTTAAATAAAGGTAAAAAGTAAAAACATGCTAACAGGCAGAATTGGAAGACACTGAGTGACACAGGCTTCAGAGTAAGGAATGAGCTCTCTGTCATCAGGGGCCACATCACTGGATGAAAAGAAAAGTAACTGTTGCTCTTTATAAAAGCCTGCACTTCTTCACACACTTTTATTGTCAGCGTTACTAATAAAACCAGTTTATAACTTGTTGGAAAAGGAACAAATTGCCTTGTATTTTTTGATACTCTGTACAATGTAGGTAACAAAGCAGTTGCTCAGTAAAAAAAAAAGTTGTCTTAATTTTATAAGTGTGGGGAAAAACTTCCTTTCATCCACTGAAAGTTTGCTGAAAATGAAGTGAAAAAAGGCAGATTAATGGGATGAAAAGGCATACAAAGTTTGTTTAACATGCATAGGAGAATGGCAGGAGAATGATGACCCAATAACTCAGTGAAGTCCAGAAGCTTATATACATACCCATCTTCATAGGGGAAAGGGAGAAAGGTTTGTAGGAGTAAATCGTTTTTAAAGGAAAAGAAAGAGCACAAAGAACAATGGCCTGGAACAAAGTACTTCTGAGCTATGGGGGAGGGGGCAGGAAGGTGAAAGGTAAAACTTCAATGTGAACAAAGGTTGTTTTATGCAGACAAAGCCTCCCAAGTAACCTGTTGGCGCAACCTTCAGGAGAACAGCTGAAAGTCTTGTCTGGGCCTGGTGGCAACTCCTACTCTCTCTCTTCTCAGATGGTTAGTCTTTTCTGAATGTTTGTTAAGATTCCTCGGGAGGGGGCCTTAAGACAATTGCATTTCTTTTGGAAGGAAGCTTTCTTAGATAAGGAATTTCTAGAGAGTACTTCCTGAAAGAGGATCAGAGAAAAGGAAGCAGAGGAAGGTCAGAGAGAGACCTTGGTTCTGAGGCTTATTTTGGAGGCTTTCAGTTTTCTTTGATTCAAAGCAATCAGCATGCCAAAGCACCATATTTTGGGGTGTCATTTTCTGCACCCCAGTACATTGAAGATTGGATAGAACACAGAATAAAGAAATAAACAATAAATTTCATAATAAGGCTATAACCTCTGGATCTAAAACTCAGCTCATCAAAAGACGGTCTGCAAACTACCAGTAGCAGTGCTTGTTAGAAATGCAGAATCTCAGTGCCCAGCCTAGACTTGCTGACTCAGACTCTGCCCTGTAACAAGGCCCCCAGGTGATGTGGATGCACACGAACATGTTAGAAACACTGCCCCAGAACCACATGTCAAGTGATCTGTAAAGGTGCTCTGTTTAGAAGTTTCTGTATTCATCAGCTCTGACAATTTCTTATGTATGTGCTGAGGGGATTGTAACTGTAGGCTGCTTTCAACTTTTCCTTTTGTCTGTCGTTTCATTTGCCTAGGAACCTTAGTCAAGGAAAAAAAAAATTCTTAGTGTGATTGAGCTTTATCCTTAGAAAAGCACTCTCACAGAAACGAAGAAAGATTGTCAAAATTACCCCTCAGGTTATTGCAGCAGGACATGGACCTCATATAGATATGGGTAGGTTTTTCTCACTGTGATACCAATAATATCAGGCTAAAACTCTGTCTCTAGATCCTGCAGGCATCCACATTGTAGACAGAGATCACTCCTGCTCCTCCTGAGCCTTAGGAGTCAACTGTGTTTCCCAAGGTCACCAAATTAGTAGTGCTGGAGCTAGCTTGAGTGGTTGGGGCTTCTGCCACCAAATTCATGGTTTAGGTTAAACTGTACTTTGCTGCTTCTCATAAAATTTATAGATAAAAGCCCAATAATTTAGTATATGTTTATAAACTTTTACTGTGCCAGACCACATTACTGTTGCTAAATGTATAAAATGAGAATTGACGTGAGTTATACTTCTGTCTGCTCTCCCTCCTCATCCTTCGATAAGCAGCCAAAAGGAAAGTGTCAGGACAGAGAAGTTTATGTAATAATTATGTAACACTTACTAAATGCCTGTTGTGGGCTATGCGTTTTACATACCCTGTGTTTAATCTTCACTATTCTGCAAGAGATAGCTGATATTAACCCTATTTTATAGATGGGAAAACTGAGACTCAGAGATTAAGTGACAGAACTAAATTTGAGTATGGTGTGTTGGAACCCAAACTCGCATCTTAAAACTTGTATTAATCTGTAAACTAAATAATTAGTTCTGATTAATTAATGATTTCTTGTATTTGTTCATTCAAAACACTGTTCCCACAGCATGGCTGTTCATTACAAAAACCTTTTTGGATTTTTTTCGTATCTGAGTTTCAAGACCAGAAACCACGGTCACCATGGTAAAAAGTGCAGTCAGAAGGAACCATTACAATCTATCCATTCATTTGCTTTTGAAACTTCCTATGCAGGTGTGTTAGCTTCCTGTTCTTCAGTTATACTCATTGTGAGCAGTGTGGCACCCTAGTCCTGCCAATTCGAATCTGTTTTTCAGTTAAAAAAATTAAATTCCCATTAATTATCATTATAAGTCTCATCTAACACACTCTTTCTGTTCTCATCCCCGTTATCAATCCAGCTGTTCAGCTTTCCCCTGAACCTCATTTGTAGCATTCAATAAATACTTTGCAGTAAG
>NW_007746702.1:0-513 GCF_000696425.1 Galeopterus variegatus | reverse complement strand
GTGTATGATTTTAATAAAGTTCAACTTAATTTTTCTTTCATGGACTATGTTCTTGATATTGCATCTAAATACTCATCACCAAACCAATGTCACGTAGATTTTCTCTTGTGCTTTCTTCTATGAGTTTCATATTTGTACTTGGATCTAAAATTCGTTTGAGTTAATTTTTATGAAAGATGTAAGGTCTGTGTCTAGGTTATTTTTATTTTATTATTTTTTGCTTGTGACTGCCCAATTTTTCCTGCACTATTTGTTGAAAAGATTATCATTTCTCCTTTGAATTGACTTTACTCTTTGTCAGTGATCCATTGACTATATATATGTCTATGGGTTGATTTCTTGGCTCTCTAATTTGTTCTATTGATCTGTGTCTGTTCTTTCACCAATACCATGCTGTCTTCATTATTATAGCTTTATAATAAGTCTTCAAATTAGATATTGTGAGTCCTCTGACATTGTTTTTCTTCTTCAGTAACGTGCTGTCTGTTGGGTCTTTTTTCTTTCCATGTATAC
>NW_007746701.1:12910-13135 GCF_000696425.1 Galeopterus variegatus | reverse complement strand
AATGTGCAGGCAGATGAGGGAATGGCCTCCTGGGTCCTGTACAAGAGGTGGGCAGCAGTACGCATACAGCGGGGACAGGGAGGGTGAGCTAATCCAGCGAGTCAGTAAGTGGTGCTCAGCTAAGAGATCCTTTGCTCTGTTGCCAAATTGCCCTTCAAAAGGCAGTATAAATTTACATTTTCACAAAGCAATTGAAAAAGTCCTCATTTCTTAAAAGCACTAAAC
>NW_007746701.1:6811-7495 GCF_000696425.1 Galeopterus variegatus | reverse complement strand
TCAAGATGCTAAAATAAAAAACCTGCCAGCCAAGAATACTCTATCCAGCAAGGCTATCCTTCAGAAATGAAGGAGAAATAGTGTATTTCCTAGACAAACAAAAACTGCATGAGTTCACCACCATATGAATCAGCCCTGCAAGAAATCTTCAAGGGAGTTCTGCATCTGGAATTCAAAAAATGATAATCACCACCATAAATATAGAGAAAGAATAAAACCCACTGGTAGAGAAGATATGCAAATGAGAAAGAGAAAGAAATGATATCTTACCACCACAGAAAACCAAGAAACAACAAAGAAAGACAATTAAAGGGAAAGAAAAGAAAAAAAGGTATTTGAAATAACCAAACAAAAATCAATAAAATGCCAGGAGTTATACAACCTTTCAATAACAACCTTAAATATAAATGGATTGAATTCCCCACCCAAAAGACATAGACTGGCTGATTGGATTAAAAAACTAGACCCAACTATATGCTACCTGCAAGAAATTCACCTCATCTGCAAAGACTCACACAGATTAATATTGATAGTTTGGAAAAAGATATACCACACCAATGGAAGCCAAAAATGAGCAGGAGTAGCTATTCTTTTAATGGATAAAATAGATTTTAAACAAAAAACCATAAAAAGAGACAAGAAAGGTCATTATGTAATGATAAAAGGATCTGTCTAGCAGGAAGA
>NW_007746701.1:0-1484 GCF_000696425.1 Galeopterus variegatus | reverse complement strand
GATTATATCAAACTAAAAAGCTTCTGCACAGCAAAAGAAACAATCAACAGAGTGAAGAGACGATCTACAGAAAGGGAGAATACATTTGTAAACCATACATCACATAAGGGGTTAATACCCAAAATGCATATGGAACTCAAACAATTCAGGAGCAAGAAAATAAATAATCCAATTTTAAAAAATAAATTCTTAAAATTAAAATTAATTTTTAAAATTAAAAATATAGGCAAAGGGCCTGAAGAGACATTTATCAAAATAAAGCATATAAATGGCCAACAGTCATATGAAAAAATACCCATCACTAATCATCAGGGAAATGCAAATTAAAACCACAATGAGATATCACCTCACGCTTATTAGAATGTCTATTATCAAAAAAATAAAATATACCAAGTGTTGGTTAGGATGCAGAGAAAATGGAACACTTGTATGCTGTTGGTGGGAATATAAATTAGTACAGCCATCATGGGAGACTGTCTGGAGGTTCCTCTAACATGGTCCAGCTATCCCACTAATGGGTATATTTCCAAAGGATGTGAAATCGGTATGCCAAAAAGATATCTGTCCTCTCATGTTCACTGAAGCATTATTCACAATAACCAAGATATAGAATCAACATAAGTGTTCATCAGCTAATGAATGGATTAAGAAAATGTGGTGTATATGTACAATGGAATACTATTTAGCCTTAAAAGGAAGAAAATTCTGTCATTTGCAACAACACGAATGAACCTGGAGGACATCATGCTAAGTGAAATAAGCCAGGCACAGAAAGACAAGTACTGCATGATCTCACTTATATGAGGAACCTAAAAAAGTCAAACTTATAGAAACAGTGAGTAGAATGGTGGTTATCAGGGGTTGGTTGAGGGGTGGGGTGAGTTGGGGAGATGATGGTGAAAGAATAAAAAATTTCTGTTAGGAGAAATAACTTACGTACTGTACAACATGGTGACTATAATTCATAGCAATGTATTATATTCCTGAAAATCTCTGAGAGTAGTTTTTTAAAAGTAACTTTATTTTTAAAGGAATTAATTTTTTTCATTGAAATGTATTCATTGTACATATTTATAGAGTACAAAGAGCTATGTTCCAATGCATGTATACAATATGTGATGGTGAAATCAAACTAGTTAGCATATTCATCATTGTAAAAATTTATCATATCTTTGTGATGAAGATATCTTAGCTCCTCTCTTCTAGCCATTTGAGAACATACAATAAATTATTGTATTGTTATTATTAATAAATAATTTTGTTAATATATCATTAATGAAATATTGTATAATTATTAATTAATTATAGATGCCTAACCCTATTGTACACCACTAGAACTTATTTTTCCTACCTGGCTGTAATTTTGTGTCTGTTAAACAACCTGTCCCTATCTCCCCACCAGATCCTCTTCCCAGCCTCTAGTAACCACAATTCTACTCTCTACTTCTAAAAGTTCAACTTATTTTGCTTTTTAGCTCCCACAT
>NW_007746700.1:0-13135 GCF_000696425.1 Galeopterus variegatus | reverse complement strand
AAAAAAAAAAAAAAAAAAAAAAAGAACTACTTCCCCCAGCTAGCCCAAGGTTTCTGTCTCCCCAAGTCTCTGTCCCCATGCATAGGCTGTATCTGGAGTGGAACATTGTGACCATCTTCCTAGGCTAGGCCAGATGCCGGTCTTAAGCCTATAAAAGAAGACACCCAATTGCTTTTCAGCAGTGACACCATTCTTTAGCTCAGCCCAGCAGGTCCCCTTGCTGCTTGCTAAAAAATATTTTTTTCCTTTATCTGGCTAGTGTCTCCTTCCTCAGTGACCTTACAGCATCTATTTCAACTTACAATCATTATGTCTCAAGGGATATGGCATTTCAGCAGAAAGCTCCAGCTCTAGCTCCAATCCCAGCACTATGCTATAAACTGAAGTTTGGAGTAAGAGGAATGAAAGGGTTTGTGGTGATAGAGCAAGTATTCTGGGGACTTTGTAATTTAAAAGAGGAATTCAAAAATGAAAACTTAAGAGCCTTTATTTCAAAGAGGTTGTGGTCCAGTGATGGGCCCAATTTGATAAAGAATTTTAAGAGACTGTTAGAAATTTAGATGATAAACTTCACTTCCTAGAAAAGTTGGGTAGGTTCTAGGGCAGAAACAAAAGACAAGCATTGAAAACTGGGTATCATGTGCCAAAAATAGAAAGAGAAATCAACAAGGTATATTTTTAAAAGTTGAAATAGCATTGAATAACAGCACAGCTAGTTTTTAAAATTTTTTTCTGAGAAAAATTAAGTTGAGTTTGGCTTTAAAGGAATTTTCTATGTTGTGCTGATGCAGTTAGACTAAGTATGCTAGGCAATGCATTTATAAAATACAAATTTTTATTTTTTTTAATTTCAAAGTTACACTTAAAAGTCAATAGGAAAAAATGACATTAAAATAATTTTTACAGCCTCTGCAATAATGCACAACTGTTTAGAAGTTTATGTTACCCCAACATGCATGTATAGTTACTTAGTTTTGATAACACTGCACTCAGTATTTTTACTTTATGTTTTTACTTAATATTATCTATCCCATAAACATATTTATATCTTAAATTCCTTCTTTTTAAAAATGTTATTGAGAGATTTCAATATAAGATATCATACATTTATTTTTAGAAAGCTAAGTTCTATCTTTCTAATGAAAAAAGGAGAGATGGAAATAGGGAAACAAGATAGGTTATTGTTGCTATTCAAGTAAGAAATATTGAGGGGTTTTAGGAAAGCAGGCCAATATGGGTGGTCTTGAGAGATATATTAGTGTAAATCAATGGAAAGAACTGGGCAAATAGAAAGTGAGCATAGGAGATCCAGATCCAGGAGTCTGTCCTATTTTATTGCTGCTGAGATCACAGAGGGAAAGCTCATGCGAGTGTAAATCAATGGAAAGAACTGGGCAAATAGAAAGTGAGCATAGGAGATCCAGATCCAGGGGTCTGTCCTATTTTATTGCTGCTGAGATCACAGAGGGAAAGCTCATGCGAGGAAGAGAAATCACAGGCTGATTAAACAGTTACCCATGAATGTTGGATCCCACAGGCATTGGTGGTACTCAGTGGAATGAAAGATGAAAATGCGAGGAAAAATGGGAACTGCTTTTTGAAATATTTGCTCATAAGAGGTTAGGGAAAGATAGAATAATAATTTAAGAAAGGAAGCAATGAAGAGAAAGAGATTTGGTTTAAAGTTCTTTGTTAGTTTTACATTTTTAAGATTATACCTTCTCACAAACCTAGGAGAAGTTTTGTGGTAAAGGAAAAGCCATTAAGAAGCAACATCCAAAAAGAAATCAGAGAAGAGATAAAATAAGAAACCACAAGAGAGAACACAGTTAATGGTGACTTATACGTACTGAAATCCTCTTCTAAAGCGTTGAAATTTAAAATGTGAATAGAGCAAAACTGATTATCTGAAACAAATTTTTTTATGCAAGGAGGAAACATGTTATAAAAAAAGGAGAACCTTTAGTGTACAATGATTAATTTTTTATAGTGATGATTTAAGAACTCAGAGTACCCAATAACATCATTTTACTACTATTTGAAAGCAAAACATTGTTAATAAACATCTCAAATGTGCAGTTAGATAATTTAAAAATTGCCCACAGAAAAAAGAATAAGGAACTCTGAAAATAGAGAAATCCAGGAAGAAACCAAACCACAGCTGTCTGTGAGCTTCACATTCACTGCTCTGCCGACTGTGGTGACCTTAATGACTTACTTTTATGCAACAAAATGTGTGTATCACTGCCGTAAATATAACCTCAACTCAGAAGCCACTTTGTTCAGAAGATATATTTTGGCAAGCTAAAAACAAATTAATCTAATTCTATTCCTTAATTCCAGGGAATTACACTCTATTTTATGATTCCAGTTTCTCAGTACTCCTATCAAATGAAAAAGAAGTTCCCCACAAAACATGTAAATCACAAGCTAGTTTTGGTATATCATATCTATTCACTCTTTGCTTTTGGATCACTAAGAAGTGTTTAGGAAGCCTTTACGATGATATAGAACTCTTAATTTCTTTTTTTTTTTTTTTTTTGTTTTTTCTGTGACAGGTAAGGGATCGCAACCCTTGGTGTGGTATTGCCCGCACCGCGCTCAGCCAGTGAGCTCACCGGCCATTCCTATATAGGATCCGAACCCACGGCGGGAGCGTCGCTGCGCTCTCAGCGCCGCACTCTCCCGAGTGCGCCACGGGCCGGCCCTTAATTTCCTTTAAGTATGGCAATATGCAATGAATTAATGATCACTGTATTTAAAAACATAATACTTGGATTTCAGCCTTCACGTTTTTTTTTTTTTTTTTTTTTTGTCTTTTCTGTGACAGGTAAGGGGATCGCAACCCTTGGTGTGGTATTGCCCGCACCGCGCTCAGCCAGTGAGCTCACCGGCCATTCCTATATAGGATCCGAACCCACGGCGGGAGCGTCGCTGCGCTCTCAGCGCCGCACTCTCCCGAGTGCGCCACGGGCCGGCCCTTAATTTCCTTTAAGTATGGCAATATGCAATGAATTAATGATCACTGTATTTAAAAACATAATACTTGGATTTCAGCCTTCACGCTACACTTATTTGTTTAATACTGAGTTTACTTGAACTTTTCTGAGCCTCAGTTTCCTAATTTTAAAAATGTAATTAATCCTTTCTTAACACATTTGTTGGAGGATTAGGTCAAATGATCATATGTAATAAGCCCTTTGTAAAATATGTGTCACTTTTCTTATACAAGGCATTTTTCTTTTATTACCTGTGCTCGTGCCTAGTGCAGAGATGTGGATGGATAGAAGTCCACACACTCTTTTGTCTCTGATTGAACCAGCATCGGGTGAAACAGTGTGGAATTGCAGAATAGAGTATTAGTCCTTGTTTAAGGGCTCTGAGTGCTAACACCAGGGAAGGTCATTCCTGAGGGCTCTGCACAAGCTTTCCCTCCCTGGGAACATCTGAGCCCCAGGCCTAGTTTGGAGGAGCCCTCCATGGAGGCACAGTCTATTTTATTTCTCTATTCCCACCTATAAGCAGGGACATTCATATGCCCATTTCTGAAATCTATGCTTAAAATATTAAGAATCTCAAACTGAGCAAAATTGTTACAGAAAAACCACCAGCAATGTTGGCATATGGCACAAATTGAGATGATTTGGGAAGAAGGAACATAATATATATTTTCTCTCTCCTTATTTAATAGTCCACACATTAAAAAGAAAAATCCTGGGATTCTACCTGGATGTCCTTCTGAGCCATGCCCATCCCCACAGAATTCAATGGGTGATACCTGGACCTGAGCTTCACGCACTCAAGGTCTGAATAGTCAGTGTCACAAATATAGGAATTACCTAGGACAACTCTACAATATGAAACCAGGAAATGAGGATGTTATATATTGAAGGAAGTAGTTGTGTCTTGGCCTTATTGTAAGTATCGTGTGGCTTGTGTGGGGAGAACAGGACAGGAGGACACAAATGAGAGAAGGTGACAGTAGTAGGCAGAGCTGCCAGGCACTGTGCAAGGCAGATGCTGAACTTGGCTTTACCAAGTTCTGCAAATTGACCCTGCAACAGTCCTGCCTTCCCAGTTCTAGGTTCTCCCATGTTTTGTTTGTTTTTGTTTTTTGTAGCCCAATTTTCTGTAACAAATTCATGTAACAAATTCACTGTGAGGAGGATACCACTGAAAAATATTTCCAAACCAAGGATTTTAGGCTCCTAAATTGGGGATTGAAATCATAGTTAAAAGGAACAGCTGGGAGAGAAATGTCCGGCGTTTTCAGTAGGGCCCTTGATATTGTGAGTCTATCCCAACATGCTATGGCTTTAGAAAGATAGCCTCCAAAGTTAGATTATATGTCTGTGTGAAGAGAATAAAATCATGGTTAGGTTGTTACTGTGGATGGGAAAAATGATGGCACCAGTGGGCAGCTTCTGGATGGGACATTTCGTCTCTGCCTCAGCCCTAATAACTCTCACGCTACTCCTCTCTTTTCCTGTTTGCGTGACTAAAATGCTCTGAATTCAGTTAAGGGTAATTGAGTTAAATCAGTTTCCTATCCAAATAATATTAAAATAATGATCTATACTACAAAAATAATGGAACTGCTTTGTGAACCTCTATTTTAAGCCTGGGAAGCAGCCTGATGAAATTTATTCCCTTCTGCCCTCCCTCTGTGTTTGAGAAATGAAGCAATGTTTTGCAGAGCGATGCGTTCTTTTCCTTATGCTCATATCTATCTTCTTCATGTTGGCAAAAGATCATTGAATTCTGTTTTCAGACATCTGAACTCTTACTCTTGCTGTAGTGACTGCCAGGTCATGCCACAGAGTCAAGGGAACTGGAAAGAGCCCTGGGAAGCAGCCTGCTGAGTAAATGGCTAATTAACGTAATGCACTTTAAAAAGTATCTGTAATTAAAAGCTTTATTGGAGAGCAAGATGAAATCATTCACAGAACTTTGGCTCCATGTCCCTCAGCAGGCATGGCTACTTAAAAACAGCCTTTTAAACTAATCATTAATGGTCTGTAATGTAAATGCTGAATTTCATGATGATATGTTTTAACTTTATTATCTTGAAAAATCAGCTGCTTCTGAAGCTAAGAGGAAGAGCCTCTACTTGTTTGATGTTTTCATGTTTCTAAGTCCTAATCAGTGCTGCCATGTGTGGCTAAGCATGCTGTAAACTGCACAACTCCAGGGAGCATTATTTGCAGAGGCAGCAATGTCTCTGTGTCTCCAGGAGTTGTGCAATGCAGTAGCCATGGTCAGAGCATTATTTTAATAGCACATTTATGGTTCATTCTTCATATCAGCTTTGTACATCAGGCTTTTCCTCCCTGAGGTCCAGACATAGGCCATACAGAGTTTTCATCTAAAAATGATTAAACAAAATCAGGGAATCTCTTAACAAGGCTGTGAATCCCCTGACTGCAGAATCACTTTTCTTCTGTCAATGCTTAACACATAAGCAATGAATGGATAAAGAAAATATCTTCTTGATGGATAATTTATTTCTTGTATTCAAAGAATGCTGAGAAAAGTTGAGTGTAAAATTTTGGTTCCTCTTCCTAGATGACAAATATGCCCAACTCTTTGAGGCAATATAGAAAATGAAAAATTAAGTGCAATTTTGACACATCCAGAGTGCTACATTTGCAAGGTGCTTGTAAAGATTTTAAAATTCCAATGCTAAAAGATTAATATGATTTACATACCTTTTGATTATATTTTTTTTCTGGTGAAGATTCTATATATGATTATTGATGTAAAAAGACAAACATTTGAGTTTGCCCAATGACTTTTTTTTTATAACTTTGTAAGTAAACAGTCATCCTTGTTTGGAAGACATCCATTTTTATTATTTTAGTAAGATGTTTATGTTTTACACTGTAAAATAATAAAAACCTATTATTCTTCTCAGGAGTTCAGTGAGAAAACGTAGATGATAAGACTTTGCTGGTGATAGGGCAATAGTGTTTGTTTTGCTAATCCATTTTTAAATGGCTTAAATGCATAACTGTCATTATGAATAAATCAAGAAACAAATTAAAGTCCAAAACTACCTATAAGAACTAATATATATAGGGCCGACCCCGTGGCGCACTAGGGAGAGTGCAGCGCTGGGAGCACAGCGACGCTCCCTCCGCGGGTTCGGATCCTATATAGGAATGGCCGGTGTGCTCACTGGCTGAGCGTGGTGCGGGCGACACCACACCAAGGGTTGCGATCCCCTTACCGGTCACAAAAAAGCCAAAAAAATAAAGAACTAATATATATACTATGGACATATATGCACTAATATATAAATTATATGCTGTATATACTGATATAAACTGTGGATATAAATATATAATATAATTTTTAAATATACTCCATTTATATGAGAGTATTCCAAAAAATTCACAGAAAAATAGAATTAAAAGATTATATAAATGTTTCCATGAACTTTTTGAGTTACCCTCATATATGTACACACACAGGGAGTATAGACCTTGAGCCCGTAGGTCTAAATTGTGTTTTATTTTGTATTCCTCTAGTGTACTATCTTCTGTTAAAGTACTTGTATTTTCTTGTAATTGCTTATTCAAGATTGCAGGTTCAATGAGTGAAGGCGTTAATAACAAACACATCCAGTGACACTTTCTGGATTAAATTTTGGCCTATTATTTATAAGCTCTATGACCTTGAACAAGTTATTTAGTATCACTGTGTTTTAGTTTCAATAATAGTAACTACATCATAACCATACAGTGAGCATTAAATGAAGTTTTAAATATGAAATATAAGGAACCACACTTGACATATATAAAGTGTTTTATATATATATTAACATTGTATATTTCTAGTACACTCTGGTACATTATATTTTCATGACAAAACTCAGTAACTGTTTGCTGAATGAATCATATTCTCTATTATAAAATGAATGCTTAGGAAATCAGAAAATATATGAAAGAAACAAACAAAAAAGCCATATTATTACTGCCCGCAGGGAAATTAGAATGTTATGGAGGAAGAATAACTTTAGTCAAGAATTTACAAAGAGGTAAAGCAAAAGGTGATCAAGTGTCTCTGTATTGGTAGACAGAGGAGCACAGTTAAGAAGTTCACGAAGAGGCTGGACTAGTCTGCAAGAACATAATTGGAAAGATAGTACTTGAACTACACCTAGAAGTATCACCAAGATATGACTCAACACACACACACAAAAGGTCTCCTTCCGTATGGGCTCCCAGTTAGAGCAACACTATAGGTCAAGTGAGTGTGAATCTACCTGTGGGTAAAGAGGTCCTCAGTGCAACTTACAGATTGTCACTTCTGATAATTAAGAGTTAAAAGACAGCCTTTTTTCCTCCTTGGAAATTCAGTGAATGCTTTGAATTGCTAACTTGCATCATTAGAGGGAAGGTAAAGAAAAGGAAGAGAGCAAACTAATATAGGGAGTTAAAGTCTGTTTTGTTTGTTTCCGTTTCTTCTTGCTCTCCTAAGAAAACAGATCAACCATAAGCAATTTTGTATAACTCTGTTGGACAGCAACCTCCTCAAAAAGTTAATAATGGCTTTTGTGGGATTTTTTTGTACATTTATCTTGATACTGAATACAGAAAGTAGGAACACAGAATCACTGATGTTCTTTTGTTTATTTTGTTCATCTCTATGTTTCAAGGTTCTGATGCTCATAATAATTCACTTAGTTTATACAGAGTAGTAAGAAATGTTTCTTCAGCCCAGAGTCTAGTGACAGTTTTTTTTTTTTTTTTTTTTTTTTTTTTTTGACAGCAGACTCTCGTCTTCAGCCTCTGTTATCCTGTGATATTCAGTTAGCCTCAATCACTGATTGGGGCCATGAATGATTATGACTTACAGCAAAAAAAGAGAAGTAATAAAGTTTTTAGTGAAAATCTAGGCAATTCTTGATAATATATGACTCAGAATTGGCAGCACATGGCTATATCTTGGGTATTGCCAAATAGGATTAAAATCGCACATCAAAGTCATGTGAGGTATATTTAGCCCAGAGTCTAGTGACATTTGTTTTTTTTTTTTTTTTTTTTCTTGTCTTGAAATTTCTGCCAAACATCACTTAAAATAGGTTGGTGGTTTCAGGGTCATGTAAATAGGTCAGTAATTCTCTGAAAAATGCCCATTTTTCATTCAATTTTAATGAACTAGCAAAAATTAATTGGTGAGCATGTTAAGAGCAGGAGCAACAGCACTCCAAGCAGACAAACATAAAACAAGCAAAAACCAAAATGCACACAGACGGGGAGCTGAGTGAGAACTAGATGTGCTTGAAAAACTGAAAAAAAGGTGAATGATGACTGGAGTGCAGACAGGGAAAGGCAGAGAGATATGAAGGAGGCTGAAGAGGTTGGAAACACCAGATCACAAAGGATTACATAGGACATGTCAACTATTTTTATTTCATTCTAGCTGCAATAAGATGACATCAAAAGGGTTTAAGCAAGGTGTAATTCAAGTTTTTTAAAAATGATGCTGACTACTATGTGTACAATTAGTTTAAGAAAAGTAAAAGTGGAAATGGAAAGATCAGTTAGAAAGCAGTTTTATTAAGTTCAAACTGGTTATGATTTGGATTACCACAATGGCAATCAAATTGGAGGTAAGTGGATGGATTTAGGATATATTTGGATTACCACAATGGCAATCAAGTTGGAGATAAGTGGATGGATTTAGGATATATTTGGTGGTATAATCAGCACTGTTGGATTAGATATCAGCAAAGGGGGTGAAGAATAGAGGAATCAGGATGAATAAACTGAATTTTATGGCTTAAGCAATTTGGTTAATTGCCATTTACTGATTTGGAGAATCCTAGGTGAAGCAAAAGTTTCAGAGAGTAAACAGTACAGTCAAGAATAGAGTCAACTACCAAAATGCTCTTAGAGCTGAAAAATAATTTTAATAATGTTGTAAGATACAAAATCAACACCCCCAAATCAGTAGCATTTATATGCTCCAATAACTAACTAGCAGAAAAAGAAATCAAGAAAGCAAGCCCATTTGCAATAATCACCCCCAAAATAAAATAACTAGAAATCAATTTAACCAAGGAAGTGAAAGATCTCTACAATGAGAACTACAAAATACTACTGAAAGAAATTAAAGAGTACACAAAAAGGTGTAAAGACATTCCATGCTCTTGGATTGGAAGAATTAACATTGTGAGAAAGTCCATACTACCCAAAACTATCTACCAATTCAATGCAATACCCATCAAAATACCAATGACATTCTTCACAGAAATAGAAAAAAACAATCCTAATATTCATATGGAACAACAAAAGACTATGAATAACCAAAGCAATACTGAGGAAAAATAAATAAAGCCAGAGGCATAACACCACCTGACTTCAAATTACACTACAAAGCAATTGTAACCAAAACACCATGGTACTGGCATAAAAACAGACACACAGACCAGTGGAACAGAATAGAAAATCCTGAAACCAACCCACATACTTACATCCAACTGATCTTTGACAAAGGCACCAAAGACATACATTGGGGAAAAGACGGCCTCTTCAGTGACTGTGCTAGGAAAATTGTACATCTATATGCAGAAGAATGAAACTAGACCCATACCTCTTGTCATATACCAAAATAAACTTAAAATAGATTAAAGACTTAAGTATAAAACCCAAAACCTAAAGTTACTGAAAGAAAACATTGGGAAAACACTCCAGGAAGTAGGGCTGGACAAAGACTTTATGAATAAGAACCCAAAAGCACAAGCAAAAGTAGAAAAAATAAACAAATGGGATTATATCAAACTAAAAGGCTTCTACACAGAAAAGCAAACAATCAACAGAGCAGAAAGACAATCTACGGAATGTGAGAAAATATTCACAAACTCTACATCTGACAAGGTATTAATATCCAGAATATGTAAGAAACTCAAACTACTTCACAGTAAAAACTCAAATAATTCAATTAAAAATTGGGCAAAGGAGCTGAATAGACATTTTTTAAATGGCCAACAGGTACATGAAAAAATTCTTGGCATCACTAATCATCAAGGAAATGTAAATTAAAACCACATTGAGATATCATCTCACCCCAGTTAGACTGACCAGTATTAAGAAGACCATGAATAATAAATGCTAGTGAGGCTGTAGAGAAAGGGGAACACTCCTTCACTATTGGTGAGACTGTAAAACAGTATAGCCATTATGGAACAATATAAAGTTTTCTCAAACAACTGCGAATAGAACTACCATATGATCCAGCAGTCCCACTGCTGGGTATATACCCAAAGGAATGGAAATCATCATGTCAAAGGGATACCTGCACTCCCATGTTCATCGCAGCTCTGTTTGCAATAGCCGAGATATGAAACCAACCTAAATGTTCATCAACGGACAACTGGATAAAGAAATTGTGCTATATATACACAATGGAATACCACTAAGCCATAAAAAAGAATGAAATACTGCCATTCACAGCAGCATGGATGAGCCTGGAGAAAATTATGTTAAATGAAATAAGCCAGATATGGAAAGAGAAATACTTTATGTCCTCATAAGTGAGTGCTAAGAAAGAAAGAAAGAAAAGATCACAACAATATGGTGATCTTTCAGAAGGAGAGAACAAAACTGTGGTTACTGGAGGTGGTAGGGGGAGGAAGTGGGATGGGGAGAGACTGCGTGAAGAGCATAAGGAATAATTATGATTAGTAAAAATGAACATACTAATAATATTGATTTGATCAACATATGTTGTACACAGGTGATGATAGTCAATGTTGTACCTCCAAAATATTATAATCAATTATGCTTCAATAAAAAATAAAATAAAATAAAAAAATAAAAAGAATAATGCAAAAAAAAAAAAAAAAAGTCAAGAGCTGTTTTTAGGGCATGTTATATCTGAAATACCTGAACTGAACTTTAATGGGCTGTAACAAGAAGATACTTGAATATACTAGCTTACTGCCGAGATAAGAAGCTTGATATAAAAATGTAAAAAAAAAAAAAAAAAAAAAAAAAAAAAAGAAAAATGCAAAAAAAAAAAAAGTCAAGAGCTGTTTTTAGGGCATGTTATATCTGAAATACCTGAACTGAACTTTAATGGGCTGTAACAAGAAGATACTTGAATATACTAGCTTACTGCCGAGATAAGAAGCTTGATATAAAAATGTAAATCTGGGAAATGTAAGCATATAGATTATATTTGATGTCACTGAAATATATGGGATCATTTTAGGAATGGAGCAAAGTTACAGATTAAAACCTAAGATCAATCTCTAGTAACTCGAACATTTAGCACAAGCAGAAGTAGGAGGAAACTAGGTCAGTGCTCATCATGGAGGCCAAGGTAAGAACATGGGTAAAGAAGAAAATGCTCAAGAAGATAAGAATAAAAATGTATTCTTTATATTTTGTTACATGTACTGTCAGTGGTTACTTGGACAAGAGTTATTTTGATCAGGTAATGAAGACAGAGCTAAACAGAAGTTGATTAAAAGGATGTGGGAAGAGAAGAATTCAAGAGAGGGTCAACATATGGCTAAGAAAGAAAGATATACAGGATAGTAGCTGTCATTGCAGGTTCTGCTTAACATTATCCATTAATGTTATTTTATAATTTTTAGTTACTACAACTAATGCAGGGAATTGGCTGGATATCTCAGCTTTCCCACATGCTGATACTTAACTTTGCTTTTTAATGTCCAGCTTCCTTATATTTTAAGGAAGTGTTTTAGGAGAGAATAATATAAATCTACCGTGGATGTGCAAATTAGTAATTCTGACAACTCTCCTAAAGATCAGACTTTAATCAACTAAACTAGGTGAACTGTTAACATTAACTTCAAGTGTAGGATCCTATAATATTTGAGGTTGAGCCCAGATTTCTTCTGTATAGAACCCTGATTTTCATTTGACTTCTTTTTTCTAAATGGTACTCTGACTGCTGGACACATTTTGAAAAGTTGCCTCCCTTCCTCCTGGTTACCTGTTGGTGGTGCACTGGATGAGTATATGACCCTACAATGCCAGAAAATAATGTAACCTTATTCATAATTTGTTAGTTAACTATTTACAACCTTGTGTGCCTGTAAAAAGGATCTTAATTAAATTCTTGTCTCAGAATTCCTGTCATTTTCACATTGTAAAAGCCATTTACAACCTATTCTGGTCAGTCTCTAATTATCATATACTATGCACACACACATAAATGGTTTCTTCTAAGTAACCTAACTATAAAAGATTAAAAATTGTTCACGTATTTTGAATTTACTATTACTCAGAGCTACAATTCATTGTTTAATCACTGAAGGGAAACAGCTACAATAATTCCACAATAAAATACAGCATTCTTAAGTATTCTGCTAAATTACCTACTAACATAGAAATTTCCATCTATACCAGGACTAACTGCCCATGTCCAAAGAAAACTGGGGGGCTTAGAATTTATTTGCATTACAATCTTATTTTTCAAACTGTTGCTATATTTTAAGGAGGTGCTTTTTACATTAATTCTTAGTAAATAATTCTTATTAATTCAGAGACGTTGGGACTATTCTTTTTTCTAGGTGAAAAAGTGCCCAGTGGGTGGCACTGTGCTAAGGGTTTGCACAGTAAGGCCAGGAGCTCTCAGCACAAAACCAGATTCATACATAAGTAGCAGTCATTGAAGTCAACTTGAATTTCAGTAGATTTTTAGCATCATGCCAAAGATTTTAGCTGTCAGTTATACACATCTTGTTTCATCACCAGTACTCTTTGCTTTATTTGTATTCTTCTCTACTATCTCTCTGTTCTTTACCTCAATCTCCAAATGAAAAACCATTAAGTTTATCTTCATAACTGCAGTACTGATTTCATAATCTGTGAAATAACAGATAGGTCAAGAATTCACTGTGTAAGTTGCAAAATATATTGTAGAACACTCATTCATTCTGAGAGGCTGATACATTCATGAACACTAGCACACAAGCAGAGGTTCTCACTTTGTGCCAAAGGGAAAATTGATATAATGTTTGCCATTATAATTGTTGCTCTAATGGGTGGGAAAGTTGGATGCATTAGAAATTATAGGAAATGACACGTTTCACCCCAAAGTCACCCACTGAAATCTGAAACAAATTGAGAGTGACTAGAAATAAATACCATAAGAA
>NW_007746699.1:11849-13136 GCF_000696425.1 Galeopterus variegatus | reverse complement strand
ATCTGCTTATGGTTGGTCTTGTTTGGTCCCCTCAGGGTAAAATCCCAAGCATTTCTTGGGGGTTTGGACTTAGCTACCTTCCGGAACACTTTTCCTTGTCTCCTCTCCTCTACTTCTCCCAGGCTGGCTATCATGGTCATTGCCTCATGTATAGGATAACCAATGTATGGGTCCAGTATGACCATCAGTGACCCAAAGGACATTGAAGGGGAATTTTGCAGCACTCTGTCTCTCATGCTGTCTGTAAAGTTTTCATCATCTGGGCCACGAGTGTTCACATTAAACATGGACTGCCGCATCCCCAGCTCTCAAATTATTTGCACCTACTGAGTAAATGTTTGCCATTTACTAACAATCTTGAGCAGTTCTCCAGCATTTGCCTACACGGTTTGGGCAGCTGCACTCACCCATTCCATTAAGGAGTAATTACCTGGCCCTTGTGCATATCTGCAGATATTCTGTAGCTGCTGACTCAGGGATGGATGTATGGTAATAGAGGCCAATTTCTTCACCTCCTCACCAGAGCACATCACATTATCCACCCCTAGGTCCCAAAACTGCAACAGCCAAGCAGCCAGGGGCTCCCCCTGTTTCTGCCTGAACTGTCTCCCCAAGTCAACCAATTCAACCTGATTATATGGGACATAGGTGGTGAAGTGGGTCACCTGCGGATCACCCACCAGTTGCCCACCTGGTCCCATAGGCTGCTTGCATTTCACTTTCTCATGCACAACAAGTCATGCCTGGAGATGCACGGTCTCCCCCAACTCACCATTGGGTTTGTTGTCCTCCCTAGTATGAGAAGCAGGAGTGGCTAGACACTGCATGTCATCCTCCAGGACAAGTGTCTGCACTTCCAACAACTCTGCTTTCTTCTGCAAATCTCGATCAATTTGCAGCACAGTGAGCAGCAGCCAGGCTCCAGTCAACAGAAACGTAGCCACTGGGTACCACATGCTCAAGTACAGCCACATTTCCTCCCCCTCCCAAGGGGTTTTCTGCTGTAGTGCCTGGTCTATGCTGCTTTGCAGTACAGTGAGCAGCAACCAGATCCCGGTCAACAGGAAAGTGTCCACAGGGCACAACATGTTCAAGAGTAGGCACATTGCTTCCTTCTTCCAAAGGTTTTCGGCTCCTGTACCTGCTCAGAATCCTGCTATGGCTATGCCAATTGTAGAGCTAGGGCTGGGTTTGGAGTTCACAGACCCCTCAAGCCCATTGTCCAGACTGGGTCACAAACTCTTCACATGCAGGTCTACAAGCTAGGTAACTAGAAAAAAGGGCCTT
>NW_007746699.1:9962-10539 GCF_000696425.1 Galeopterus variegatus | reverse complement strand
TATCTATGGTCATTAGAGATATTGATCTAAAATTTCCTTTTCTTGTAATTTCTTTGTATGGATTGATATTAGGGTTATGTTGGCCTCATAAATAAGTCAAGAAGTAATTTTTCTATCTTCTGGAAGAGATTGTAAAGGATTGCTATAATTTTTTTCTTAAATGTTTTGTAGAATTAACCAATAAACTCACCTGGGCATGTTGCTTTCTGTTTTGAAAGGCTAATAATTATTTCTCCTTTATTGTGAAGGGTTACTTTGCAGGGTACATAAATCAAGGTTGGTTATTATCTCTCTCTTTCTCTCTCTCTCTCTCTCTCTCTCTCTCTCTCTTCTATTTTAAATATTTCACTCCACTTAATTCTTGCTTGCATGATTTCTGAGAAGAAATCAGATTCAATTTATATCTTTTCTTCTTTATAAAGTTTTCTTTCCCTTAGATTTAATTAAACTTTTTTCTTCATCTTTCATTTTCTGAAGCTTGAATACAATAATAATAGGTGTAGGTAGTTTTGTTTTGTTTTGTGTATTTATCCGGTTTGGTGTTCTCTGAGCTTCCTCGATTTGTTGTTTGGTGTCT
>NW_007746699.1:7518-8459 GCF_000696425.1 Galeopterus variegatus | reverse complement strand
CTGAGAAGAATTGCTGATTTTTCAGTTTGTCCTGGTTTTTGCTTTTTTTTTTTTTTTTTTAAATGGGGGGGCAACTTCTAAGCCCCTTATGTGCCAGATCAGAAACCAGAAGTCCTGCTTTTTATCTTCTTAATATCTAACATAATGCTCTGGGTGACAGATAGTGTTGACTCAGTCTCCAGCTTCCCTTTCTACTTTTCTACTTGGGAGGCTGTCACCATTATCAGTAGAACCTGTAAGACAGAGGCTGATGATAGAATCTATATTGCCATGACATGGAATCAAAAACTACTAGGCTAAACACACAAACCCTTATTAAATGATATGGGTCAACTCTCTTTGTCTCTGTAGTGCCCTCCGTGGTAGTGACAGTAAAAATGATTAGATCACACCTTGTAACTTCTCAATGAGTAGGCTGCAGGCTAACAACATTGTTGATTCTGAGCATCAACAGGTCAGTAAAGCAACCTATCCAGGACATATCAGGGACTTCACTCTTTCACCTACAACATCTATAAGGAAGGGGTTCCTAATTGAATTCCTTGGACTCTCAATGCCTGCACAATTCCCCATGTTGTTAGTCACAAAGAGAAACAGTAAAAAGAAGACACTTTCATTGTGACAATTTTGGTCATTCACTTTTCAATTGTCTTAAACTATTAGGAAGAAGTTGGTTCTAAAATATATATGAAAATTTCATGGACAAATAAAAATAAAGACAACATTTAAGAAGAAGAACAAGGTTGGAGACCTACATTAGCCACAGAATGAGTGAAAATATATTTAATATTATTTGATGTAGTTTTCTTCTTCAAGTTTATGGTAGAGTAGGTTAAAAACATTCCTGGATTGCATAAATTGGCTTTACAAATACTGTTTGAATCATCACACTGACTATTTTAGACAAGATCATGCAGAGAGATGGTCTTTCTAGTTTTTTT
>NW_007746699.1:6495-7153 GCF_000696425.1 Galeopterus variegatus | reverse complement strand
GAGCCCTCTTAGAACTCTTGGGGGCACGGGCTGTCTGCGCATGCGCACTTATGTTTCGACCTGCGGCTTGGTTACCGTTCCGCCCGGGAGGCTTTCGCCTAGTGATGTTAGGCACAGAGGTTCGTTTCTTCAAACTAGTACCGAGTAAAATTCGAGCATATCGGCTTCAGAAGTGTGTAGTAGCCTAGGGGCCAGGTGTGGGGATGGGCCTCTGAAACTGCAGCCTTCTCCCATGATGAAGCTTACTGGCTTTTGAGGGCAGAGGAAAGAGTCACTCTCGGGCACCTCCACCAGGCGGCAGGATTTGAGCCGGGACGTGGTTTGTTGGAGACAGAGAATCGGCTCTCGGATTAGCTTCTAGATCAGACTCGCACATCTGTCAAAGATCCATCCAGCAGATAAAAAGGGTGATGTCGAAAGAGTACAGCAGATACTTCCTTGTGGAGTAGGGTTCGGATATCTCCACCAGGCTGGAGGAGGCGACTGCGGACGCGGTTTGTTTGAGACAGAGAATCGGATTTCGGCTGAGCTCCTAGATCCGACTCAGACATCTGGAAAAGATCCATCACGCTGTGAAAAAGGGTGATGTGGAAAGCTTACAGCAGATCCTTCCATGTGGAGTAGGGGACGTGGATGACAGAGTGGAACGAGAAGAAGC
>NW_007746699.1:4414-6484 GCF_000696425.1 Galeopterus variegatus | reverse complement strand
AAAAAAAAATTACATGAGTAAAATGGAGTTTCTGTTTGTCTGAAATAACATCACAAGGAAATTGTTAATAGAGTGTTGGAAATCATGCAGGGATTGCTTAGGAAGGACTGAGGACAATATAACTTCTGTCATTTAGGAATAATGTCCTTGCAGAAACACCTCATGTTGCTAACATTGTGTGCTACAGAGCAGCTGAGATGAAGAAGAGAGTTTCATGATGTCCTGAGGTCAAGAGCATAAAGGTCTGTCTGAAGGTGTCATTTATTAGGTGTGATTGGATTTCACCTTAAGAGATGTGGCTGGACCTTAGAGAGATTGAGAGCCACCTTCTGAGCAACTATATAGGAATAAATGAGCATTCCATGAGGCTGCCAACAGGGAAAAAAGACAGAAGAAGTTCTATGGCTCTTTTTTCTAACAAAGAAAATAGAAGAAAGAGCTCCACAACCCTTGCTTAAAAAAAATAAAAAAATAAAAAAATAAAACTCAATAGGTTTTACAGTGTAAGGTTCCAATTTTTAAAATCACAAGCTCTGGTACTTGGGGTTGAATGTGATTTACAATCAAGCTCCTTCCCACATGGGCAACTCTATGGACTGTCCTCTAAGAAGAGCAGCAATAGAGAATTGCATGTTTATCCATAGTGATGGTGATCCTCAGGAGCTCCAGTGAGTCCAGGTGGTTTAGTAATGTAATTGAAAATGATAATGGGTTACAGAAGAAAACATGTTCAATTATAACAATATATGATATAAAGATATTTGATAAAATTTTACCTTTGTCACTAGTTTTTAATTAAGAAATACTTTAGTAAACAAGGAATTTAAAGAAAAAGAATATAAGGTGATCATATAACCTTTCATCAAACTGGGTGATTTGTGAGAGTAAAAAGAGGATTCTATTAATGATAACACTAGTAGTATAGCAGTCAAAAAGAAGACATAGTTATACTGGCCTCAGGACTGAGTAGTAGCCGAGGGGCCAGGTGTGGGGAAGGGCCTCTGAAACTGCTGTCTTCTCCCGAGATGAAGCTTATTGACTTTTTAGGGCAGAGGAAAGAGTCACTCTCGGGCACCTCCACCAGGCTGCAGGATTTGAGCGGGGACACGGTTTGTTAGAGACAGAGAATCGGCTTTTGGCTGAGCTACTAGATAAGACTCGCACATCTGTCAAAGATCCATCAAGCAGATAAAAAGGTTGATGTGGAAAGAGTACAGCAGATATGTCCTTGTGGAGTAGGGTTCGGATATCTCCACCAGGCTGCAGGAGGCGAGCGGGGACGCGGTTTGGGTGAGAAAGAGAATCGGATTTCGGATGAGCTACCAGATCCGACTCAGGCATGTGGGAAAGATGAATCATGTTGCCAGAAAGGGTGATGTGGAAAGAGGACAGCAGATCCATCGATGTGGAGTAGGGGACTTGGATGACAGAGTGGAACAAGAAGAAGGGGTCGGATCCAGTGCCAAGCGTAGGAAAAAACTGATCTGTCGCCGTGGCAAGATAAAGCCTGTGAGAACCAAATTTAAGTCTTCCTAGTGACTGCTGACGTCACTCAGCAATCACTGGTCTCCCTGGGGACCCGCAGGAGCCCTCTTAGAACGCTTGGGTGACAGAGCTCCGTGCGCATGCGCACTTGTGATTAGAGCTGCTGCTTGATTAACGTTCAGAACGGCTGGCTTTGGAGTAGTGCTGTTGTGGCAGACAGCGTGGCTTCTAAATAAGAGAATCGAGTAATATTTGCTCATATCGGCTTCTGAAGTGGGTAAGAGCCTAGGCGCCGGTGAGGGGACGGGGGTCTGAAACTGTTGTCTTCTACCATACTCGTTCCACATCACCCTTTTTGGCAGTGTGATGGATCTTTCACAGATGTCTGAGTCGAATCTCCTACCTCAGCCTAAAGCCGATTTTCTTTCTCAACCAAACGGAGTCCGCAATTGCCTCCTGCAACCTGGTGGAGGTGCCCGAGATTGACTCTTCCTTCTGCCCTCAAAAGTCAAAAACCTTCAGTCTCCGGCACCTTCACCAGGTTGCAGGAGGCGACTTCGGACGCGGTTTGTTTGAGAAAGAGAA
>NW_007746699.1:0-3764 GCF_000696425.1 Galeopterus variegatus | reverse complement strand
GGTGTGGGGTAGGGGCCGTTTATGACAGAGTGGAACGAGAAGAAGGGGGCGGAGCCAGTGCCAAGCATAGGAAAAAACTCATCTGTCTCCGTGGCAAGAAAATCCCTGTGAGAACCTACTTTAAGTCTGCCTAGTGACTGCTGACGTTACTCAGAAATCTCGGGTCTACCTGGGAAACCGCCCGAGCCCTCTTAGAACTCTTGGGGGCTCGGGCTTTGTGAGCATGCACACTTCTGTTTCGACCTGCGGATTGGTTACCGTTCCGAACCGGAGGCTTTCGCCCGGTGATGTTGTGGCACAGAGGTTAGCTACTCCAAAATAGTACCGAGTAAAATTCGACTATATCGGCTTCAGAAGTGGGTAGTAGCCGAGGGGCCAGGTGTGGGGAAGGGCCTCTGAAACTGCTGTCTTCTCCCGTGATGAAGCTTATTGACTTTTGAGAGCAGAGGAAAAGAGTCAGTCTCGTTCACCTCCACCAGGCTGCAGGATTTGAGCGGGGACGCGGTTTGTTTGAGACAGAATCGGCTTTCCGCTGAGCTACTAGATCAGACTCGCACATCTGTCAAAGATCCATCCAGCAGATAAAAAGGGTGAAGTGGAAAGAGTACAGCAGACACTTTCTTGTGGAGTAGGGTTCGGATATCTCCAGCAGGCTGCAGGAGGTGAGCGGGGACGCGGTTTGTGTCAGAAAGAGTATGGGATTTCGTTTGAGCTACCAGATCCGAGGCAGGCATGTGGGAAAGATGAATCATGCTGCCACATAGCGTGATGTGGAAGGAGGACAGCCGATCCATAGATGTGGTGTAGGGGACGTGGATGATAGAGTGGAACGAGAAGAAGCCGGTGGAGCCATTGCCAAGCCTAGGAAAAAACTGATCTGTCGCTGTGGCAAGATAAAGCCTGTGAGAACCAACTTTAAGTCTGCCTAGTGACTGCTGATGTCACTCAACAATCACTGGTCTACCTGGGGACCAGAAGGAGCCCTCGTAGAACTCTTGGGTGACAGGGCTGCCTGCGCATGCACACTTGTGATTAGAGCTGCTGGTTGATTACCCCTCCAAACGGCTGGCTTTTGAGTAGTGCTGTTGTGGCTGATACCTTGGCTTCTACATAAGATTATCGAGTAATATTCGCTCATATCGGCCTCAGAAGTGGGTAAGAGCCGATGCGCCGGTGAGGGGATAGGCGTCTGAAGCTGTTGTCTTCTACCATGCTCATTCCACATCACCCTTTTTGGCAGCGTGATGGGTCTTTCCCAGATGTCTGAGTCGAATCTCCTACCTCAGCCTAAAGCAGATTCTCTTTGTCAACCAAACGGAGTCCGCAATTGCCTCCTGCAACCTGGTGGAGGTGCCCGAGAGTGACTCTTCCTTCTGCCCTCAAAAGTCAAAAAGCTTCAGTATCTGGCACCTCCACCTGGTGGCAGGAGGCTACTGCGGACGCGGTTTGTTTGAGAAAGACAATCGGATTTCGGCTGAGCTCCTAGAACCAACTCAGACATCTGGGAAAGATCCATCACCATTCGAAAAAGGGTGATGTGGAAAGAGTACAGCAGATCCTTCCATGTGGAGTATGGGACTTGGACGACAGTTTGGAACGAGAAGAAAGGGGCACAGCCAGTGCCAAGCATAAGAAACAACTGATCTGTAGCCATGGCAAGCAATAGCCTGTGAGAACCAACTTTCGATCTGCCCAGTTACTGCTGACGTCAGTCAGCAACCATTGGTCAAGCCGGGACCCTGCACGAGCCCTCTTAGAACTCTTAGGTGACAGGGCTGCGTGCGCATGCACACAAGATGTGAGGGGCACAGCAAGTCCCAAGCGTAAGAAACAACTGATCTGTAGCCATGGCAAGAAATAGCCTGTGAGAACCAACTTTCATTCTGCCTAGTGACTGCTGATGTGAGTTAGCAACCATTGGTCAACCCGGGACCCCACACGAGCCCTCTTAGAACTCTTGGAGGTGCGGGCTGTGTGTTCATGCACACTTCTGTTTAGACCTGCGCCTTGGTTACCGTTCTGAATGGGAGGCTTTTGAGCCGTGAGTTTGTGCCACACCGGTTCGCTTCTCCAAAATAGTACCTTGGTCTGACACAGACCTCTGGCAAAGATCCATCACGCTTCCAAAAAGCATTTGTTCAAAGAGTACAGCAGATCCTTCGGTGTGCAGTAGGAGTTTGGCATCTCCACCAGGCTGTAGGAGGAGAGCGAGTACACGGTTTGGTTGAGAAATAGAATCGGCTTTCGGCTGAGCTCCGAGTTCCGAATCAGACATCTGGGAAAGATCAATCACGCTGCCAAAAATTGTGATATGGAAAGAGTACAGCGGATCCTTCTGTGTGGAGTAGGAGGGGACGTGGATGACAGAATGGAATGAGAATTACGGGGCGGAGCCAAGCCCAAGCTTAGGGAAAAAATACTTACCTGTAGCCATGGCAACAAATAGCCGGTGAGAACCAACTTTCAATCTCCTTAGGGACAGGTGAAGTCAGTCAGCATCCATTGGTCAACCCCGAAACCCGCAGGAGACCACTTAGAACTTTTCGGCGCCAGGTCTGTGTGTGAATGATCGATTTTGTTTAGAGCTACTGCGTGTGGACCGTTTTGAACGCTAGGCTTTTGATTGGTGCTGTTATGGCAGAGAGGTTGTCATCTAAATAATAGTACCAAGCAATATTCGTTCATATCGGCATCAGAAGTGGGTAGGAGTCGAGAGGCCAGGTGATGGGATGGGCCTCCAAAGCTGCTGTCTTCTACCATGAAGAAGCTTTTCACTTTTGATGGCAGAAGGTAGAGTCACTCTCGGGCACCTCAACCATGTTGCAGGAGGTGAGCGTGGAAGAGGTTTGTTTGAGAAAGAGAATCGGATTTCGACTGATCTACCAGATCCGACTCTGACGTCTGAGAAAGATCCATCATGGTGCCATAAAGGGTGATGTGGAAAGAGTACAGCTGATCCTTCCCTGTGGAGTAGTGCTTGGCCACCTCCACCAGGCTGCAGGAGGCGAACGCGAACGCGGTTTCATTGAGAAAGAGAATCGGCTTTCGGCTGACCTACCAGATCCGGCTCAGGCATCTGGGAACGATCCATCATGCTGTCAAAAAGGGTGATGTGCAAAGAGTACTGCAGATTCTTTCGTGTGGAGTATGTGTCGGGCAAATCCACCAGGCTGCAAGAGGCGATTGCGGTCGCGGTTTGGGTGAGAAAGAGAATTGGCTACAAGATCAGATTCGGACATCTGGGAAAGATCCATCACGCTGCTATAAAGGGTGATCTGGAAAGAGGACAGCTGATCCTTTCTTTTCCAGCATCCAAAATGAAAGCCTGATGGCACTAGGCATTAATTTCAGAAAAAGAAGTAAAGACATGTCATTTCATTGAATCAATATGTTATAATATTAAAAAATAATAAGTTACCACTTAAATGCCCACCATTAAGAGCATAAATTTATAAAGTGTGGTATGTGAATAGAATATGGAACAGCTATTTAAGTGATAAAAATCACATAGAGGTATAGAAATATTTCCTGTAATTGTAGGTGAAATAACGATATAAAAATAAATGCAAATATGGGTGCATCTATGGAGATTATTTGTATTAATGTGAACAGTATGTTCTTATGGCAGAGAGATTATTGCTCTCCATATGTTCCATTTTCTCACCTATATTTCCAAGTCCTTTTACAGATGTAAGTAGTTCTGTCCAATGAATTATGTGTGGAAGCAACATAAGTCCCTTCCAGTTTGAGGCGGGGGAAAAGAC
>NW_007746698.1:7284-13141 GCF_000696425.1 Galeopterus variegatus | reverse complement strand
GAACTTTTGGGCAGTTCATCATGCCCCCACCTGTGGGAGGGAGAAGAGAGTCCCTTATCACGGAGGCCTTGAGAACCATGTCGTGTCTGGATCAGGAATGACAGATTGGAGGCTGTCCCTTTTCCTCTCGAGCTGACTTTGGGGTTGCCAGGTCCTCGGTTGTCTGTTAGGGACTGCCACAAGGGCCCCACTATATTCTCAGTATTTCAAAATCTCAATGGAATCTTACAATTGCTCAGGATAGAGCTGTACAGACTAACTAGAACACTGGGTTCCTATCAACTCAGATTTACACTGAAGGCACCTAACAGAAAAGTTAAATGGACTAGAATCAAGGTCTGTTAATTCCTCTATCAGGGTTCTCNGGAAGCAAGTCACATACTGTCCGGTGTTGACCCACATCAACATGCTTCCCATGACCTAGCCAGGGTACTTTATAGCACCCTAGGATTTGGACTTTGCAAAAAAGATGCTTTATTAAATAGACATTAAAGTGCTTCTTACTATAAAACATGCAGATGACAATTGAAATGAGGATGAATATATGATCACTTAAAAAAATATTTCAAGGAGCATATATGTCTCCGCACAGCAGTTTGAGTCCTGTCGAGAGATAGTGCTGACATCATGTCACCTTTGGTCTCATCACTTGGTTAGCCAATTTGAGTTTTTCACTATAGACAGTGAAGTAAAATAAATAAGCCCTCAGACCCTGCTACTTCATCCCAGGGCTGTATTCCCTTTATATCCCCCATGAAAAAAGTCTTTGTTAACTAACAGTCACTGCTTTTGCTCAGGCCTCATCATCTCTTGATGAATGACTGGAGTAAAGTGTTTCTCCTAACTAGTTTCTCTTTCTTCTCCCTCAGTCTATTCTCTATATCACTGAATTTTCTCTTTGAAATGCAAAACTGGTGGTGTTACTCTTCTATCTAAAACTCTTTATTAGTGCCCATCACCCACAGGATAATACAATTCAAGAACCAGCTCCACCCGCTTTTCCCTCTGCCTAGGATGTCTTTTGTCAGCTCGGGTAATTTCTATTTATTCTTCAAAGTTCAGTTTATGTTATGCCCTCTGTGAGACTCCCTCTGATCCCCTGAGACGCTGTTAATCGTTCCTTTCTCTTTGTTACCTTGCACTTATTTCTGTTTTGCACCTATCACACTATGTAATCTATGGTACTTATTTATTTATAGAACTGTCTTCGCTCTTAAGGACAAGGATTGTGTCCTTTCTATCTCTGTGTACTCAGCACCTAGCACAATGTTGGAACACCGTAGAACCTCAATAAGTGTTTTGCCAAACTAAGCATAACGTTTTAAGAATTAGTAGCATTCATCTGCAAACACAAATCAAAGTACTAATAAAACTCTGTTTTCAGTGTTTAGGCAACCAAGTGTACTGGGAAGAGTATAGTGTAAACCAGCCTTGTGACCTGGTTCTGATGCCGTGTGGTCCCCCATCCTCAAAGGCAGTGGGGGCGGATCTCTACTTGTGTTACTGGTTGAATTGTGTCACCCCAAAATTCCTGTGTTGATATCCTTATTTGGACATAAGGTCTTTACTGAGGTAATCAAGTTAAAATGAGGTCATTAGAGTGATGTTATGGACTGAATTGTATCCCCCTGAAAATTCATATGTTGAAGCCCTAACCCCCAGTACCTCAGATATGACTGTATTTGGGGATAGGGTCTTTAAAGAGGTGATTGAGTTGAAATGAGGTCATTAGGTTGGACCCTAATCTAGTCTGACTGGTGTCCTTAAAAGAAGAGTAAACTTGGACATATGAAGAGACACGAGGGATGTGAATACACAAAAAAAGACCAGAAAAGGATGCAGTGAGAAGGTAGCCATCTGCAAACTAAGGAGAGAGGCATCAGAAGAAACCAAACCTGCCCACACCTTGATCTTGAACTTCTAACCTCCAAAACTGTGAGAAAATAAGTTTCTCTTATTTAAGTAACCAGCCCTAGCAAACTGATACAGATGGGCCCTAATCCAATATGACTGGTGTCCTGACAAGAAGAAGAAATTTGTACACAGAAATATGCACAGAGAGAAGACAAACGTGTGAAGAGACACAGGAGAAGACAGTCATCCACAAGCCAAGGAGAGAGGCCTAGAACAGATCCTTCCCCCACAGCTCTCAGGAGAAACTGATCCTGCTGACACCTTGTTCTGACTTCTAGGTTCCAGAAATGAGAGACTAGAAATGTCAATTGTTTAATTCATCCAGTTTGTTGTACTTTGTTATAAAGTCTTAGCAAACTGATACACCTCAACAACCCTTTATAAGCAGAACTTATTAATATGCATACAAACTGAGTCATAGACTATCAGCTCTGGAAGGGACTGTACTTGTCCACCCTTTTTGTTTTACACATGATGAAACAGGCTCAAGGGAGGGCAATGGCTGCCTCATGTCCAGTGGCTCTCCTAATGCCTGAGCTGAGATCTGACAGGGCTCTTCCCATGGCCCCACGTTTCTGCTGCTTTGTGTCCCTCCGCACCTCACAAGAGCCAGCTTCGTATGCTGTAAATCTGTTCACAATAGTGTGTACTTGGTCCTCAGAGTGGCTTAGATGGGTAAGAACATTGTCACGTGTTTCCTTAAAATGTCCTGAGCCAACTGCCCTTATCTTTACGGATAGCAAGGCTTTGGTATGCACTGATTAAATTCTTGTGAAACCACATCGAGGAGCATGAAGAGAGCTCTCCCTCTGTTTTGGGACAACCCAGTATATAAGATCTGGTGCCCTGTCTTTACTCTAACCGGAGAGGGCTGCTGTAACCAGAGAGGGCTGTGCTGGGGTGAGGGTGACTGCTTCCTCATTTAAAATAAAAACTTACTTAATAGTAGTTATGTAGTTTTCATAATAAAAACTACATTTTTATTATAGTTTATAGGGCATTTTAAGTGTGTTATCTCTTCCACTAATACTTATGAGGATTCCAGGATCAGACCACCCATCTCTCTCACTTACTCTGTGTGTGACTTTACTTAACCTTTTTATAGCTTTATTTTCTCACCTTTAAAGCAGCAATGCTAATACTATGGACATTATTTGGTTGCTGTGAGGGTTAAAGAAGATGTCACATAGCCGGAGCATAGACAATTAAGCCTTGCCTGTTACTATTTACAGGTGAAGAATCTAAGTCTCAGAGGGGTTGAGCGACTTACCCTTGTAAGTAGAAAGGACCGCCTTGGATCTAGGACCTCTGGGGCCATGTTCTATAAACTACTCACTATGCAACACTGCTTTCTTGGTCCTGTCACACATTCTTAATGACCGTGGGCAGAGAGGGAGGTCTGAATTTGGGGGAATGTCTCTGAATGTGATTTGTATGCAAGGTGCACAAGCAGCCAGACACATCCGCAGGTGGACAAATGGTTGACGCATGCTATGTAGTGGCTGGGAAAGGCAACATGAAGTGGGTTAGGTCCACCACAAAACTCCTAGGTGCAGATTGGAGGCCAGCTGGAATTTTCCCAGAAGTCCTTCTGGGAATACTCCAGGGTGGTCTCTGCGAAAGGAGGTGGTATGCAGGAGAGCATAACTTGGCTGGATTCCCCCTCATCCCTGGTCATTTGAGAAAGCCCTCCACATAGACACCAAGCCTACTATGGGCAGGAGTCTCATTGGAATGACTCCTGTTTCCCCTCAGTGGATACAGAGAGGAGAATGTCAGAGCATAAGCAATGCTTGGCAGGGCCAGGAGCCTGGTCCTCCTGTCCCTGAACCTGCTTGAGGCAGGGACACAAGATCTGTTGGTGAAATGGGTCAGTGTTTAATCTTGTTTCCAAGTGGTGAGATGGACTGACTTAATGAGCTCTCTCTGTGCCTTTTGGTAACAGAATAATGATGCTTTTCTTTCTAGAGAAAGAGAAGCCAGAAGATCTAGGTGTAGATGCTAACTCCACTTATTAGAAGTTGAAGAAACTTGAAGAGGCTACTTAAATGCTATGAACTTCAATTTCCTGAATTGTAAAATGAGAATGATAACACCTACCTGGCAAGGTTATTGTGAAGATCAAAAGAAATCGTACAGTTGAAAGTGCTTTGCCAATAGTAAAGTGCTGTACAACTTATCATTATTCCCCAGACTTCACAGTCCAGGTCTTAATACCACCTCTCTCCAACCTGCTGTGGGATTCACAGTCCATTCCATAAAATGAGGCCCTTCATTAGATCCTGTGTTTCATTATTGAACAAATGTTTCGTACCTTATCTTTACAATGCATTGTTAGAGAGCAGAGATCATATCTATTCCCAATTTCCTACAGGGTAGGTGATCGATAAATATTTATTGATGATATGGAACTGTCCCACCATTAGTGGGGGATGAACTTGAGAGTCAGGACCTGCCACCTTCGCTCCTTCACCCAGTCAACCTTGCAAGTTGGAGCCAGGGCGGGAGGCAGAAGAGAAGGATCGAGCCTTGGAAACCTGGGTTCTGGGTCTGGCTCCATCATTTCCTGTTGGTTTCCTCAATTGTAAACTATTCATAATAATGCCTCCCTGGTCAATATGACAGTGTGCTCACTGAATGCACATGGAAGCTTTTGCAAGCTATAAGGAAAATGTAGAGTGTTGTTACCAAAGTGAAGCAGAACAACTGGCTCAGGTGGGGACTGAGCCCATGCTCATTACTGTGGCACATTAGTCACCACCAGTGTACTCACCTGTGGGATCTGGCATGCATCTGGACCACGGGGTGAAGGTCTGGGAGCGGTTGCTGATGGGGTTGCTTGCGGAGCAGATGTAGATATTGTCAGCATGCTGGGCGCCAAGGGTGAGGTACAGGAGGTGGGAGCTGCTGGCTGGGCTCAGTGGGTGGGTGCCCGCCTCCTCACTCCAGCTGTAAGCCACATGGTCCCCCTTCTCCACTGTGCAGGACAGCATCAAGCTGCAGGTCCCGTTCTCCTGGGTCTTGTTTAACACTTTAATTTCTGGAGTGGAGACCTGCTCTGTCAGGAGGGGGAGGAAGGGGGCCATCATTGAAATGAACTCCCTGGAATTCTCACTTGATCTTTTCGTTAGAACAAAGTACAGCCTAATGGCTCTTTTCCTCCCTGAGGGGGCTTCAGTGTGATTTATTTCTACTGGTGACCTACTGCGTTGCACCTCCCCTCACTCCACACTACATCCTTCCCAGGACCACCTTGGGATAAAATAGAGAAGAATTTGGTTTTTGTCCCCTTATGCCAATACTGTTAGGGCTCCACTTGCCCTTCCTGATGTTTTTGATCCAGGTTGTTCTCCTGTGTTCTATCAGTGGAGTTTGCTGCAACTAACCCCCCATGGGTTTTATTGGTTTAAAGTATTACTTCCTAGACCTAAAAGAATGCCTTTTTAGTGGGGGTATTTTATCTGCGGTGTGCATGCGCACACGTGTGTGTGTGTGTGTGTGTGTGTGTGTAGCAAGTGCTTTTGTGTGTCTGAGCTAGGGATAGGTCCTCAGTCATAGCCGTAGGCCCCATCAGTCTATCCCACTCTATTGCCATGAAATAGGCAAGGTAGAAGGGAAAGTCTCGTTTATACTGCTATAGAACAAGCAAAGTGCTGTAGTTTCACATTCATCATCTTCTTCAACCTTGTTGGCAATTATAACTGTAGTTATAATTATTCCCATTTTATAGACAAAGAAACTGAGTCCCAGAGAGGTGAAACGTCTTGCACAGTGTCACACAGCTTCTAAGTGGTTGAGCTGAGATCTGAACCTAGGTCTGACTCTGAAATCCAGCCTCCTCCTTTGAATTGAGAAGAATTCCATGGCTGCAGAGACCACATTTTCCAAACTAAGAATTTGATTACAAGATGTGACAAAGGCCATACATTTATAGGAGCAAAAG
>NW_007746698.1:0-5980 GCF_000696425.1 Galeopterus variegatus | reverse complement strand
AGAGACTTTACTACCAGAGCCTTGATTTAAATGAGAAAAAGGCACTTCTTCCACCAGGTGGTTGTGCTCCTACCCCAGACATGGGGCTTGGTGAATGGTGTATGTGCTGAATTTCAGCTCTCCCTGCTCGGAGTCCCTAGAGCAGTGAGCCACCCACACACACATGTGCAAGCATGCACAAGCCACTTCTCTCTGGATTTCAGTGCCCTCCTGTATGAGAGAGGTTAGGTTTGATCGGTGGTATTCAAACTTTTTAAAAATCAGAAAAACATTCATTTATCAAATAAAATCATATTTGCAAAGATTCTTGGGGCTCCAGGCCCTCCAGGACACAGGCATCTGGGCCCCTTTCCTTTGGAACTGAGAGGAAGGGTAACTAATGTTAATCAGCCACCATCAATGTACAATTTAGAAAAATAAACTGTCAACTTATACAGCCTCTTCCGTGAAGCACAATTTAAATACCCCTGGACTAGATGATCTTTCAAGTTACTTTCAATTCTGAATACCTTTTGCTTCTGAGAAAGGACTAAATTCTTAGACAAGAAACTATCTTGGCCCTCCAGTGTGGACTGGGGAAGCCACCATTTTTACCATAAAGCATCAGCTGCAGGCAAAAGTTCTGGACTGAAACGTTTCCTTCCAGGGCCATGAAGTACCATCCCTCATCCTCCTTCCTGCTTTCCAGGATTCCCAGGCTCAAGTTCTCCAGATAAAACTTATAGCGGCTCTCTACATGACGTGGAGATTCCCCTTTAGACAAATCAAGAGACACTATTTTCTTCTTGACGCTGTTTCCTGGTGATTTTGCCATGGTAACAAGGATGTGAATGCTTCTGTTCATGCTCTTATTTATCCCTTCATATGTCAGGGGCAGCAACACGTTGCTTCCCAGCTGCCGGAGAACTTTTGGGCAGTTCATCATGCCCCCACCTGTGGGAGGGAGAAGAGAGTCCCTTATCACAGAGGCCTTGAGAACCACTTCGTGTCTGGATCAGGAATGACAGATTGGAGGCTGTCCCTTTTCCTCTCGAGCTAACCTTGGGGTTGCCAGGTCCTCAGTGGTCTGTTAGGGACTGCCACAAGGGCCCCACTATATTCTCAGTATTTCAAAATCTCAATGGAAATCTTACAATTGCTCAGGATAGAGCTGTACAGACTAACTAGAACACTGGGTTCCTATCAACTCAGATTTACACTGAAGGCGCCTAACAGAAAAGTTAAATGGACTAGAATCAAGGTCTGTTAATTCCTCTATCAGGGTTCTCACCACCACTGGGAATATAGGATGAAGGATAAAGAGCAACTAAAAATGACTCTGAACTCATGAGCCCAGGGGACCAAGATTACAGAAGTATCCTTTCAGATGATGAGGAAAACAGCAAAGTCTGAGGAGTGAGCAGTCTGAGAAGTGGTGAGCCTGTGGTTCAGACTGTGGAATCCTAGTATTCCAAAAAACCCTGAGAAAGTTAATAATGTCAAGGGTGACATATTATTTTATTTCTCTTTTTCAAAAGAGCTGAGCCAACAAAAAAAGGAAAAAACACACACACACACACACACACACATACAGTCAAGAAACCAAAAACCTTTCAAACCACTAGAAGGGATCCTACTGCTGATTATTTTAACACCTCCTCTTTCTTCAAACCCGCAACCTGCCTCTCTCCCTCCTTTCTCAGCTGACGACCTTGCTTTTTGTTTTACCAAAAAAGTAGAAGAAATAAAATGAGAACTTCCATTTTTGCCACCACCCAATCAACCTGCCTGCCTGGATGGACAGTGTGTGTTCCCACGTGAGGCCAGACTCCTCCACGGAGCACTCGCCTGCTTTGAGGCTTTGCTTCCATAATTGCCCCACCCTTTGCATCATCAGTTTTTTACTGGGTAATTTCCATCGACGCACAACATACAGATATGTAATTTCTCCCATCTTAAAACTCCCTCCCCTGATCCCGGGTCCATCCCCAACTACCTCCCATTTCTCTGTTTTCCTTTATAGCAAAGACCTTTAATGTGTGTTTATACTTTCTGTTCGCATTTCCTGACCCATTTTTCCTTAACTCTAAACAGGTGCTCTTCCCTACTGCTCTCTGGAACCACCTTTGTCAAGGTCACTGTCTATTCCGTGAAGCCAAGTCAATTCCCTGTCGTTTCTGTACTTGCTTCCTCATGAACACCTGACACGGTTCATCACTCCCTCCTTGAAACACTCTTCATTTTGCCCCTAAAACACCATAACTCTCCTTGTTTTCCTTCCATTTGATTGGCTTCCCCTTCTCAGTCTCCTTGGTGAGAACCTTCTGCTCTTCCGGACCCCTAAATATTGGAGCACTCCAGGGCTCTGACTTACCTTAACTCTAAACAGGTGCTCTTCCCTACTGCTCTCTGGAACCACCTTTGTCAAGGTCACTATCTATTCCGTGAAGCCAAGTCAATTCCCTGTCGTTTCTGTACTTGCTTCCTCATGAACACCTGACACGGTTCATCACTCCCTCCTTGAAACACTCTTCATTTTGCCCCTAAAACACCATAACTCTCCTTGTTTTCCTTCCATTTGATTGGCTTCCCCTTCTCAGTCTCCTTGGTGAGAACCTTCTGCTCTTACGGACCCCTAAATATTGGAGCACTCCAGGGCTCTGACTTATTCTCTTCCCCATCCGCACATATCCAGCCTTTCATGCAGTTGCATTTGATATTTCTAGAATACTTACAGAGTTATATCTCCCACCTAAGCCCTTCACTGTACTTCCAACTGCATACACAGATCAGTATTTAGAGGTCTAAAGGGCATCACAAAATTAGCAAATGAACTTGCTTCCATAGCTCCTTCTGCAAACATTACAATTCACCAATTTCTCAGGCCAAAACATTGCAATCATCCTTGGCTCCTTTCTTTCTCTCACGCTCCACATTCAGTCTAACAGCAAATCCTGTTGCCTCTGACTTCAGAATATGTCTGGCATCTGGGCACTCTGCACATCCTCTTTTCTAGCACCATCATCACAGGGCTGTGAACTGCCATTGACATCCAATTGGTCTACCTGAACCCATACAATGGACAGAGCAATCTTTTAAAACTATGTTCAATTTTGTCTCTCTCCTGCATTTGAATTTCTGGGGCTTTCTAGCACCCGTAGAATAAAATCCTGATTAGTCCTTGATTGATATGGCTTCAAAGACCCTGCAGAACCTGTTCCTGGTGTCGCTCTGACTCCATCTCCTGCCTTCTCTCCTGCGCTCACTGCACTGTGGCCACACTGGCCCGGCTCTTCCTTAAACTCACCAGGAATGTTCCTGTCTAAGAGCTTTTGCATTTGCTGTTCCTCTCCCTGGAAACCTCTTCCCTTACATGCCTGGATAGCTCATTCCCTCACTTTAGTTTACGTCTCCACTCAAAAACATTTCCTCTGAGAGAACTCCTCTAACCATCTACCGAAAATCATCTTCCCCTTCCTATTTCATTTATGGCTACCAATGCTATATTGTGTATTTGTTTATTTTATTTTTGTCCCCCCACTAGAAAGTGAATCCCCCAAGAAGAAGAACTTCATTTTATTTACTGTACTGTCCCTGGGACCTAGAACAGTGCTTGGCACAGAGGAAGACTTTAATAAATATCTGTTCAATGTATGAAGGCTGAAAACCATGTTACCTGACCAAAATCTCTCTTATTTGACTTTGCTTAACATGTATGTAACTGAACTGAACCATAAGCTAGTGCTTGTAAAAGGAGCCATGACTCAGAGAGAGCACAGATTGTTTTAGTTGATAAGAAAGAAGAATAAAATATAACCATCTGGTTAAGTAATGCAGCTACCTTGAAGAAACTTCTCGACAACTGACTTGTAGTTAAGATGAGCTGTTACAAAATTGGGCAAACTGGCCAAAATGTTCTTGATACCAAAATACCCTGAAATCCCAGCACTGTCCAATAAAGGGCCCAGTTAATATCGGACTGGAGATTCAGTGATTAGGAAAAAAGAAAAAGCAGTTTACCGCTAAAGTCAGGATTAGAATGGTTGAGACTCATAATTGTTAAGGAAAAAATGAGAAAGGCAATTAGATTATTGTTCTTTTAAATATTGCTAATACATCAACCCTTAAAGCAGAGTGCTCTGCCCTGTCACTTGATTAGATAAAGCAAGTTATTGTGGTGGTCATGGTCGTTGCTATTACATAGATAAATTGGAAAGCATGATCGGCTTTCCTCCAGCCACATTTATAAATACTTGACCATCCAGATAATATGGCTCCTTTGGTGGCCACATGTCTGAATTGTAGGCACAGTACCCAGGTGAGTAAATTCTTGAATACTGAACCTAAACTTTCATACATAAAGGAATGAAAGAAAATTTAGAGCCGTATGTGCAAGTATGGACCCCCTGAACTTGTATACAAAAAGTAGTGTAGATAAGCATACACTCATTTTTTCTCGGAGCATATCCATAAATGCCATCCCTCAAAGGGAGTCCAGACAAGATTAAGAATCACTCTCACACTGTTGGGTTTTTAGACCCATTTTGATATGGAGAAAAAACAGGAATGGAAACTATTCCCATCCTCAGACCATAACCCTTCACCCTCACAAATGTCTCCCATGTGCCCCTTCCCCCTCCTAACCCTGCAGACTCTTTGCACCATGGTTGCTTTCAGAGTTTGGAATTTGATGGGGTTAGAGAAGAAGAGGGGATATAAGGTGAGACAGGCAGTAGCCAAAAGAGAGAGAGAGAGAGAAAGGAAAAAAGAAAAGAAAGAAAAGAGGAGAGGAAAGAGGACAAGAAAGGGGAAGAGCGGTTGAGAAGGACGGGCTCAGTGGTTTACACACTTGCTCATGGGGAGTGGAATCCAAACTTCATCAAGAAGAGACCCTTACACCCCACAAGCCACATAAAGAGCATGATGCAGTGTCTGCGTGTGTGCGTGCCCAGGTCTGGGGGGGTGCTTGAGATCATCCCCACCAAGCACAAGCGGAAAAATAAGTGGGGGCTTTAAAGTGGTTCGTAAAACCCTTCAAGTGGAGTCCCGGCTCCTCAGACATCCTACTGCCTGATGAGTGTTTTCCAGTGGGCCTGTGATTCAGTCAGCCCCTGTTTACTAAAAGAGTCTGGGAGGAAACATTTATAGCTGTTACCACCAACTCACTTTCCTTCATGGGTAATTCTACTTTGAAAGTTGAGTGATTCACATGGGCCTGTGGATATTGGCCTGAAATTAGCAGGATTTAGCCAACCCTTTCACAAGATGGGATTCTACCTAACGATAACATTTTTGATGTTGTTTTTTTTTGTTTGGTTTTTTGGTTTTTTATTTTTATTTTTTGGCCTGGCCCATATACTTTCACACGTGCTTTTAGTATCTTACTGCAGCATTTCTTTCAGATAGAGCAGGACTTATTGGCCCCACAGTTCTTATGGCAAATTTAGACCCAGAAAGAAAAGATAACTTATTTAAGGTTCCTTTTTAAACTGCAGCCCCATCAGTCAAACTCCCATTCCTCTTTCCATGCTGCTGGGTCTTTCTATCTTCAAGTATTCGCACTGGCCGTTCCCTGCCCTGAAGGTCTACAACCACCCTTTAACTGCTTTGCTAACTCCTTCCTTCCTTCTGGTCTCCATCTCCACATCTCTTCCTTAGGGGAGACTTATATGACTCCTAGTTTAGGTAAGGTTTTCCTGCCATACGCTTCCAATGCACTTTGCATCTCTCCTTCATATCACTCATCATGTTTTTCACATGATGCGTGTTATCCTTGTTCAATAATAAGCTTCCAGCAGTAGGGACTGTGTCTGTTTTATTCACTGCCACATCCCTAACACCCACCTGGGACATGGTAGGAGCTCAGTAAATCCTTGTTGCCCACGTGAATGAATAAAATGGGATGGAATAAATGACTGAGTGAACAAATGACAGCACAGGATCTAAGTTCTCTTCTCTCCGGGATCAGAATGTATTCTGCTCAACCTTTATAGCACCCCTA
>NW_007746697.1:12869-13141 GCF_000696425.1 Galeopterus variegatus | reverse complement strand
CTCTGCCTTCCTGGAGCACTGTCCCCAGGGCATTGTGGGGAAGCTTCTTTCTCTTCTTTTTAATACTGCAATGCTAATCTTCATGCTTTGAAACCTAAACATAGTCTCCAAAATCTATAATTTTCTTGAGTTTGGGTATAGGAGTAGAATCAATAATGGTGATAGAATCTTAACTTGCTAGGTCATCTGGTGGCATCTTAGGACCTCTTAAAACTTCCTACAAGTGATGTACATTATGATCCACAGTCATTCTGCCTTACACTTATGGAGGA
>NW_007746697.1:7006-7207 GCF_000696425.1 Galeopterus variegatus | reverse complement strand
AGACACTTCAGAAGAGAAAATATACAAAGCTCCTTACCACATGAGAAAAGTGCTCTACATTTATAGTCATCAGAGATTTGCAAATTACAACTTACCAAGGTTGAATCATTGAGAATAAGAAAACCTAAAGAGACCAATAATGAGTAATGAGATTTAAAGAGTAATAAAAAGTCTCTTAACAAAGAAAATTCCAGGGCCAGC
>NW_007746697.1:0-1152 GCF_000696425.1 Galeopterus variegatus | reverse complement strand
AAAACAAGAGTAATAATTGTTGGCGAGGTTGCCAGGAAAGGGGAACTCTTCTGCACTGTTGATGGGACTGTAAATTAGCACAGCCATTATGGAAAACAGTATGGAGTTTCCTCAAATAACTACACATAGAACTAAGACCTGATCCTGCAATCCCACTACTGGATATATATTGAAAGGAATGTAAATCATCATGTTGAAGGGATACCTGCACTCCCATGTTCATTGCAATTCTATTTACTACAGCCAAAATATGTAACCAACCTAAGGGTCCACTGACAGATGACTGGATAAGGAAAAGTTTATGGATATGGAAAATGTGGTATATATACACAATGGAATATTACTCAGCCATAAAAATGAATGAAAGTCTGCCATTTGCAGCAACATGGATGAGTCTGGAGAAAATTGTGTCAAGTGAAATAAGCCAGACAAAGAAACAGAAATACTGCATGTTCTCACTCATTACTGGGTGCTAAGAAAGAAGGGAGGAAGGATGGAAGGAAGGAAGGAAGAAAGAACTGCAGCAGTTAATTGAACTCTCAGGAGGAGAGAACATGCCTAAGGATACTTAGAGATGCAGAGGGGAGGGAGGATGTCTGGGGAGTGATAGTCCAGGTAAAGGGCATAAAGAAAAATCATGATTTGTAGTAATACATATGCTAATAACAAATAAAAAAATTAAAAAAAAACATTGTCATAGAAGTAGAGAGTAGAATAATGGTTATCAGAGGCTGGAAGGGTAGGGGGGTGGTCAGGGGAGGGGAAGAGTTGGATTAACAGATATGAAATTACAGTGAGATAGGAAGAATAATTTCTGAGGTTTTAGGCTCACTATTGCTGATAATATTATATCGTATATTTCTAAATAGCTAGGAAATGATCTTGACTGTAACCACACAGAGAAAAGGTAAATGTTTAGATGATGGATATGCCATCTACCCTAAGTGAATCATTGTACAATATATACATATATTGAAACAATACAATGTAGCCACTATTATGTGCTACCAAAAAAAGAACAAGAAAAACAATTTTATACAACCATACATATATTCAATGTCATGTCTAAAATGAAAGAGACTGACAACATCAAATGTTGGAAAGAATGAGGAACAACTGGCACTCTCATACATTGCTGGTGGGGTATAAAAG
>NW_007746696.1:12928-13143 GCF_000696425.1 Galeopterus variegatus | reverse complement strand
GGGCCTAGAGGACGGGTCACAGAGCCTGACATAGACACGAAGAGGAGGCCCCCAGCACATGAAGGAAGCCAGTGTTGCTCCTCGACTTTCACGTGCACTTCAGTCACCAGGCATCTTGCGAAATGCAAGTTTCTTTCTTTCTTTTTTTTTTTTCTTTTTTTAAAGATGACCGGTAAGGGGATCTGAACCCTTGACTTGGTGTTGTCAGCACCATG
>NW_007746696.1:6496-8301 GCF_000696425.1 Galeopterus variegatus | reverse complement strand
GCCAGGCCGGGGACTTTGCTGCCCTCCATTGTTTGGCCACCCTTGAATGGGAACTGTCCAGGCAGCAGACACCAAACCAGGAGACCTGACCCTGAATAGACAGTGTCTTTGAGGAGCACAGCAGCTTCCTTCCAATGGGACGAGCGTGACATGGAAGCAGGTGCAGACACGGCAGCACCTCTGGGTATCTCATATGTCCCTAGTCTCATATGGAACCAGGCCCTTAATTTCTGTTTCTTCATCTGTAAATGAGAAAGGATAATACAGGTTGAACATCCCTTATCTGAAATGCTTGGGATTAGAAGTGTTTTCGATTTTTAATCTTTTTTTTGATTTTGGAATATTTGCATATATATAATGAGATATCTTGGGGATGGGACCCAAGTCTAAAACCAAAATTCATTTATGTTTCCATATATATCTTATACACATGGCCTGAAGGTATTTTTATAAAATATTTTAAATAATTTTGTGCATGAAACAAAGTTTGTGTCCATTGAGCCACCAGAAAGCAAAGGTATCACTATCTCATGTCAGCACTCAAATAGTTTCAGATTTTGCAAAACCACAAAGAGATATCATCTCACCCCAGTGAGAATAGCTATTATCAGAAAGACAGAAATAACAAATGCTGGCAAAAGTGTGAAAAAAAGGGAACTCACTTACACTGTTGGTGGGAGTGCAAACTAGTACAGCTGTTATGGAAAACAGTATGGAGGTTCCTCAAACAACTAAAATTAGAACAACCATATGATTCAGCAGTCCCACTACTGGGTATTATATATCCAAAGGAAAGAAGTTCATCATGTTGAAGAGATGTCTGCACTCCCCTGTTCACTGCAGCACTATTCACAATAGCCAAGACATGGAATCAACCTAAGTGTCCATCGACAGACTAATGGATACAGAAAGTGTGGTATGTATACAAAATGGAATACGATTCAGCCCTAACAAAGAATGAAATCCTGTCATTCACGGAAACATGGATGAGCCTGGAGGACATGATATTATGTGAAGTAAGCCAGGAACAGGAGGATAAATACCTCATGTTCTCACTCATGTGGGAGCTAAAAAGTTGACCTCATGGAAGTAGAGAGTAGAATTGTGGTTATTAGAGGCTGGAAAGGGTAAGGGAGAGGTGGGAATAGGAAGAAAGTGGTTAATGGATACAAAATTACAGCTAGATAAGGGGAATAAATTCTAGTGTTCTATAGCACTGTAGGGTGACTGTAGTTTATAATAACTTATTCTATATTTTCAAATAGTCACAAGAGAGAATTTTGAATGTTCCCAACACAAACAAATGACAAATGTTTAAGGTGATGGATATGCTACTTACCCTACCCAACCTGATCATTACATATTGTATACAGGTATCAAAACACCATACTGTACCCCATAAATATGTACAATTATTATGTATCAATTAAAACATTTCTTTAAAGTTTCAGATTTTGGAGCATTTCCGATTTTGGATTTTTGGATTAGGGATGCTCGACCTGTACATATTTCATACACCAATGTTAACTGGTTGGAAAATGTAATGCAAAAATTCCCATTTACAATAGCAACACAAAAGAATAAAGTTTGCAGGAAATGCACAGAATTCGTAATAAAAATCTGCCATACTACACTGAGGGACACTACATAAATGGCAAACTATGCTACATTTGAGAACTCTCGATGCTGTAAAATACAATTTGCCCAAATTTATAAGTTTTATGCAATTCTAAAAAAAATATCTAAGGCTTATTTTTCATACAACAAAATGAATTCGCCTGGAACAATTCACCTGAAAAAAAAAA
>NW_007746696.1:0-1295 GCF_000696425.1 Galeopterus variegatus | reverse complement strand
ATTTTCATTTGTCAAGTACACCCCAATAAAACTGTTTTTTAAAATAAGAGTTTAAAGTTCATATACAGATGAGGCCCAGAAATTACTTTTCCGGGAATGGTTAATGCCCATTCTCTTGCCAGTGACTTTTAGTGGATGGAGCTCCAGGACATCTGCCCCTTCCTCCCCGCGCCTCCCTTCCACCCTGCCCCTTCCCCGTGACAGCTCTGAAGTGCCCACTGGTGAAGAAACACCAAGAATCCTGGTACAGCCAGGCATTGTCTCTGGCAGGCTTGCTTTTCACAGAGGCCTCCTGGCACTCATGTGTTTAAATTACGTTAGCTTGCCTTCCAAGCTTGTGGTGATCAGAGCTCTAAAACTCCGGAGCTAACATTTGTTGAGAAAGATCTCACGCAGTGTTCATAACAGCCCTGTGGAAGGTACGACCACTATCAGCCAATTTGAAGAACAGGAGAGCTCAGTCATTCGCCTAAGTTTGCACGGTTAGCAAGCAGTGAGGCTGAGATTCAAATCTGGGTATCTGAGTGCTGAGTGCTGGGGTTGACCCCTGAGCTCTGTCTCTCTGCAGACCCAGCACATCAGTCTGCTAACGTGCTCTCAGGCATTTCCTTCCTTCACTCTGAGCTTATATCCAACGCCAGCCCTTCAAGTCTTCGTCACTCCTGGGACATTCCCTTCCCAGACAACTAACTCACAGGCCCACAAAGTCGAACGTTCACATCTTACTGACAGGTCAGAATTGTCCCCAAAGGAGAATGTAGGATTCCTGTCTTGTGAGAAACCCCAAGGACCAGCAGGTCCCCAGTGGTCCAGGGCCCCTTGACAGCCACAGCTAGGGCTGGGGCAGGCAGAAATCAGCCCAAGAGAAGCATCAGAAACAGTGTCCAGAGCCATGTCAGGGGTGGTCAGGCAGGCTGCTTCCTGGGGTGCCGATCTATAAGGGGCTCAAAACATGAGTGAAATAAGTGAGGGGCCAGTTAATGCAGTTTCTACACCCATCTCTTCTCACCACTGTGACATGAAAGTTGGTCCAGCTTCTGCCAAAGAAAATCAAGCCATTGAGTGGGAATAAAATATATATTTGTCCCTGGCCTAGTTATTTCTATTGAAGATTTTCCTACAGGCTGCCTGTACTTTGCCTGGATTACCAACCCTGAAGCTTACAGTCACCTGAAGTGGGCTGTACCATATGGCAGGTGCTATATCTTGGGAATAAGTGGCTTGTTATCAAAACACTTTTTTTTTTCTTTTTGTCTTTTTTCATGTCCAGCAACGGATCGCAACCCTCAGTGTCG
>NW_007746695.1:12460-13143 GCF_000696425.1 Galeopterus variegatus | reverse complement strand
AAATAAGAAAAAGAAAAGAAAAGAACTCGTTGAGTGTATAAAATTGCACACCAGACCCATACACATACGGAGAAGAACACATCTAGGAGGAAAAAATTGTGACTCTGTTTTCTTCCATCTGTTTAAAAACATTTTTTCTTTGTATGTATGTTTGCCATTTTTTTTTTTTTTTTTACATCTTGGTGAAGTACAGCTCTCATCTCAGGTTTTACTCAGAGAAACATAAATGTCAGTGGGCCTGTCCTGTTCCCAGAACGACTTGCACTGAGATGCTGAGGTCCTTTAATAAAAAAGGCCATTAGCTGGGAATAATTAAGTTACCTGGAAGAGAAGGGGTTTTTTGTGTCCACAATGTTGGAGTTACGTTGTCTCTCTGTAAATTACTTTTTTATTTCTGTAGATCATTTTACAAGTACTTTCCACATGCCCTATCTCATTTAATCCCCTACAACTATCCTTTGGATACCGGCTCTGCCATTCACTGCTACGACTCTCCGCAAGTTACCTCCATTCTCTAAACTTTATTTCCTCTTTTCTATCATGGGCCACGCATCCCACAGCTCACTGAAGTGTTATTTAACAAGAGAACACGTGTGAAGCATGTAACATAGTGCCTGGCACAGTAATGATCACTGAGTAGGTAGGAGCTTTCATTCATATTGCTGTTGTTATGTTCACAGACA
>NW_007746695.1:1699-8755 GCF_000696425.1 Galeopterus variegatus | reverse complement strand
TGAAAAGTCACTAGATAAAGAACACAAATGCATCGTCAAACATGAGAATAATAAAGGAGGAGTTGATCAAGAGATTCTCTTTCCTGCAATAAAGAAAGGTATGAGTATATAAATGTAAGTAGAACCTCCCAGGAAACTTATCTGAATGGGAATGCCTCACCTTTTTCTACCAAGTAGTAATGAGAAACAAATATAAATCTTTCTTACATGTTGTTACATTTAATGGTAGTGTAAATGTTCTGCTATTTCCCATAGAATTAAAACGGTATGGGTGTTGGAGAAAAAAAAGGAAAAATTTATTTAAGCTTTCTCAGCTTCAGTTTCTTCATCCAAAATAGTAAGGTCATGTGATGTTTTTAGAATTTTTATATGGATTAATGACACAAAATACGGGAAAGCACCTAGCAGCTTAACACACAGTGAATGTTCAGGAAGGTTTCCACTTTTCGTGACTTTACTTGGTCAGGAAGTAAGCACAACTGTATGTCTTGCAGAAATGTTCCACCAAGCAAGCAGCATTAACACTCCCTGTAATCTTGCTTTACACAAAGTTTAAGTACAAACAATGAGGTCTTTTTGTCAAAATGGTATTCACATGAAGGAGCCAGAGCATGACTCAGTGAAAAATGAACTAACCTTGGCTGCTGCAGTTTTATGGCAGCCTTGGGGTTTTCAGATTTTTATTTTATGTATCACTGTAAGTAAAGTTTCATGATTAAAGATGGGGTGAGGCTAATGTGCACAGACGCACGTCATCCTTCCTAATGGATGTCTTCATTGTCATTGGTAAATGCAGCTCAACAAACATCTAGTGTGCTAGCCAGACCTGCGTGGAAATGTGCAGGAATGGACTGCAATGAGCAGTCAAGACAGCACCCTCTTTTCCTAATCAACGATTAGGGTCACCGGGATTCAGGCATGATGTCCAAGGCAGTCCCTTTGCTGCAGATGCGGCACATGTCCAGGTCAAGGGCCCAGAGTGGGCATGAGAAGGAATCATTTTGTATTCCTCCCCGGAGTTAACAAGTCCTCTCTAACCGGTGGGAACAGGCACGTCACAAAACGTGGGAAGCGCTTTGCCTCCCACCAGCCCCCATCTCTCCTGACGTCTGTACGTCTGTATCCTCTCAGAGCCTTAGTTTCTGTGATGACTGAATGAGGTTTGTAGCGTTGCCTTGACTTTCTCCCGGGGCTGTGATGGAGAGAAGTGGAAATGATGTCAGTGACAGGGCGTGCTTTCAAATACATGGTATGGCCGCCTTTATTCATACAGCCATTGTGCTTATTTATATCCTCTCTCAAAATCAACTAAAAAACAACCATGGTAGCGCCCGATTGTTCTGTTTCCATTGCTGAGAAGCGCAGGGTATGCAGATAACAAAGCACATGCCCTGGAGACCTGCCACTGCCACGCGCCCAGTTAGGGTCCGACGTCTCCAGTGACAGGGACAGTAACAGTGCAGTAAGTTCCACAGCAGTGAAGGTCACACAGGACAGAAGTACAGTCTTACAGTGGGCTTTACTTGACACTAAATCTCAGGACAAGCATCCTTCATGGCTTCTCATGGCGACAGAGCTAAGGAGGACACTTCTGTTAATGTTACTCGACAGCAAACTCTCAATGCCATTTCCTCGAAGCTTCCCCTCCCCCCTTTTTGATCAATGTTAAAAATATAAAATGGGAACATATCATTTCAAGTAAATAAAACTAATCTGGTCCAAGTGTTCAACCAACCTGACTGAGAGACAGAACTTAGGATACACACATAGATTTCCTGATGAGGAATTATTGCTCATTCAATGCATGGTGATATTTTTATGTACCTTTTAATGAATAATGTTACTATAAGAAAAAGACAGAGACTTTTAAGACCCATCAAAGTCAGTTGTTGAAGGTATTTGAACATCTGAACATGATTAAACTAATATTTTCATTCTTCAAACTTACCCTAAAACCTATTTTTTAGAGCAGATCAAAAAAAGAAAAAGAAAAGAAAAGAACCCGTTGAGTGTATAAAATTGCACACCAGACCCATATACATACGGACAAGAACACATCCAGGAGAAAAACGTTGTGACTGTTTTCTTCCATCTGTTTAAAAACATTTTGTCTTCGTATGTATGTTTGCCATTTTTTTTGTTTGTTTTTTTACATCATAGTGAAGTACAACTCTCATCTCAGGTTTTATTCAGAGAAACATAAATGTCAGTGGGCCTGTCCTGTTCCCAGAGAGACTTGCACTGAGATGCGGAGCTCCTATAACAAAAAAGGCCATTAGCTGGGAATAATTAAGTGACCTGGAGAGAAGGCTTTTTTTATGCGTCCACAATATTGGAATTACGTTGTCTCTCTGTTAATTACTTTTTAGTTCTATAGATTATTTTTACAAAGTACTTTCCACATGCCCTATCTCATTTAATCCCCTACAACTATCCTTTGGATACCGGCTCTGCCATTCACTGCTACGACTCTCAGCAAGTTACCTCCGTTCTCTAAATTTTATTTCCTCTTTTCTATCATGGGCCACACATCCCACAGCTCACTGAAGTGTAATTTAACAAGAGAACACGTGTGAAGCATGTAACATAGTGCCTGGCACGGTAATGATCACTGAGTAGGTAGGAGCTTTCATTCATATTGCTGTTGTTATGTTCACAAACACCACACCTCCAGAAAATGAAGTGCACAAATCGGGGATATTGGAGACACGCATGACTTCGAATGGTATGACTGGCTTCCTCTGCTTAGATAAGGAAATTCTCAAAACCAGACTTCATCAAACATCTAAGATGCTGCTGTGGATTCTAGGATTGGATGCATTCTCTTTGGTAGCAATAGTTCATGTGCAGTGTGTGCTGAAGACTGTAAAGCAGCCACTTTTCTGTTTATTTTCCCATTGAACAGGTATTTATCAAACACCTATTTTGCAGTAGGCACTGTGGTGGGAGTTGTGAATACAGAAGGAAAACCAGATGGTCTTGGATATCACACTCCAGTTAGGATAAAAGAGAAAGTACAATGTATCCTTCACGAACTTCCATATCTTCATGTACAGAAACATATAAATATGTTGTGCTGAGTTTTATAGAATCAGACCAATTATTTCTGGAATTGTGGGGGCTCATCTGTCTGGCTGTCAGAAGATTTTATGTCTGTGTATATGTACACACACCTACATATGCACACACACATACGCACACACACACACACCCAGTCAAATAGCAGCATGAACAACTGACTCGTACTTGCTCTCATTTCTTCTAGATCCTAAAAAACCTTGTTTGGAAGGTGAAAATGGTAAGTATTTGTGCTTTTCCCCCTCCTGATCATCTTAACTCTCTGAACTTCCCTGGATTAAGGTAGAAAATAGACTGGCTGGAGGTAGCAGGATGGACTGAGTGCCATTGTATTCACCCTACATTTCCTAGGAGTCACATTGGCACAGTCAACTACTGCTCTTGGTCTGAGGTGACTGTCAATCAGAGGCTGCAGTGATGGGCTCTGAACTATCTCAGCAATGGCTTGTTGATTCAACTCATGGATTTATCCATGTGTCTTCTGTTTCTGTAACTGGGAAAGCGTGATACCAAGTTGCTTCCAGATCACTTGTTTATGTTTTAGTCTTTGGTCCTTGCTGGTAGCTAATAACAGCAAGTAGTGCCTACTGAGTGCTCTTTATGCGGAGGCTGTGGGCTGTGCTCCGTATGGTTTTCTTGTTGAAACCTAACGACATCCCGGGAAGTGGGGCAATGTTGTTCACCCAATCCACACACGAGGGCGATGAAGGAAAATTAAGTCCCTGACACATGCCACCCAGTCAGATCTGGGGTTTCAAATGAGGCCTTCTGATGAAGATTTCACAATCCAAGTTCTCTAGTCTTCCTTTTTGATGTAGTCACAGAGCAAGAAATTCTGCAGCTGAGGCCGCAGGAAATGAAGGACACATTGGGGGGAAGGCGGAGGGAGTGGGCTTTGACTTCCACAGACCGGCCCCCACCCTAGTACTCTCAGTGACTAGTGGCATGAACATGGGGAAGTGACTTGCATTTGTGAGTGGTATTTTTCTCATACGTCAGTGAGAAGAATTACACCAAACTCGTGCTTGTTGAAGAGATAAGGGCGCAGATGTGAAATGTCTAGCACTGGGAATCTCATTTAACAGGCACAGAATAAGCACTAGGTTCTGGCCCTTTCTCTGTACATGTCCACAGAGAACATGACTAGAAGCATGGGCTCCAGCCCTGCTGACCCTTCCTCTATTCCAGTATCAAGGGAGCTCGGACCTCAGCTGCCACACAGGTGAGGAGTGGAGGTAACATCTTGTTCAACCAAAGGCAGGGAGTTAGGAATCTTTCTACACCATGGACTAATGCTTCTGGAGTTTTGACTCTATGAAGACAGAACATGTAAAATGGAAATTTCCACAGGAAGTGACTTGGCCCCACGGCTCACCATGTAGCCACTGTGGCCCACGCTGGTATTTAAGTACTCCTTGACATCGCGTGGGTCTTGCAAACCTTCAACTGGTGTTAAGTGCAATTACCCAATAACATCAAAGCCACAATGAGACACTTAGGAAAGACAGGTGAGTGTGTCACAACCACCTAACATCTCAGAGAATTTGGATTAACCGCACTCTCCCGTTTTCTATACAGCCCTCTTTACTAAGATCTCCCAACCACCCTGCTGCAAACACGACCAAATTCCCATGCACTGAACCCTTCCTAGAGGTCTCATTGCACACAAAGTGTGTGATTGTTGAAGAGATAAGGGCGCAGATGTGACACGTCTAGCACTGGGAATCTCATTTAGTAGGCACAGGATAAGCACTAGGTTCTGGCCCTTTCTCTCTACATGTCCACAGAGAACACGAATAGAAGCATGGGCTCCAGCCCTGCTGACCCTTCCTCTATTCCAGTATCAAGGGAGCTCGGACCTCAGCTGCCACACAGGTGAGGAGTGGAGGTAACATCTTGTTCAACCAAAGGCAGGGAGTTAGGAATCTTTCTACACCACGGACTAATGCTTCTGGAGTTTTGACTCTATGAAGACAGAACATGTAAAATGGAAATTTCCACAGGAAGTGACTTGGCCCCACGGCTCACCATGTAGCCACTGTGGCCCACGCTGGTATTTAAGTACTCCTTGACATCGCGTGGGTCTTGCAAACCTTCAACTGGTGTTAAGTGCAATTACCCAATAACATCAAAGCCACAATGAGACACTTAGGAAAGACAGGTGAGTGTGTCACAACCACCTAACATCTCAGAGAATTTGGATTAACCGCACTCTCCCGTTTTCTATACAGCCCTCTTTACTAAGATCTCCCAACCACCCTGCTGCAAATACGACCAAATTCCCATGCACTGTACCCTTCCGAGAGGTCTCATTGCACTCACAGTGTGCGATGGCGTGGATGCTTCTAAATCAGCAACTCAACTTTGTATTTAGGCTTAACCTTTTGACGTCTGGTGAGTTTATTGCACATGAAGATGTAGAATTACAGAGCAGCTCCATGTGTTCTTTAGCATCTTGTTGCTGGGGCTGTAAGCTGGGCTCTGACACTGAATGCACGTCATGAGCCAAATCCCTTCTCTCTGTCCTCAGTTTCTTTATTTGTAATGGGAATGAAAATAATCTCCCTCTTTCCATCTCTCTCATAGCTTGTTATAAAGGTTAAATTAGAAAAAAGCTTTACAAGCAAAGCTCTCAGAATAGTGTTTGCTATTTAGTTAGCAGTTAATAAATATTGATGTTATTATTACTTAGAACATTTTTGGGGCGAAGGAATTCTAGAATCTATTTATGACAATACTTTTTTCTTCATTTGACTCATTCATTAAAAACCCAAACTTATTCCTCTATATTGTGGAATGTTCTGAGTGCATTGAGCAGAGGTTAATCAACTTGACCTGTGAGCTGAACTGACTTGCCTTGCTCGGGTTGTGTTGGCAGATGTTTACTTTTGGGTTTTGGTGGTGGTGGGATATCACTTCAATGCAGATCATCAGAAGTAAATATTTGTGATCCCTTCCTGATTAATGTGTCCTACCGTGTCCAAAGAACAGGTGAAAGTAGCTGAACGACTTTTCTCAGAAGCACTGGGGCAGCAGCTTACCAGCACCTCTGCCTACTACACCTACCTGCTCCTGCTCCTCAACAGCGTGGTCTACTTTGCCTTCGCTGCCTTCTGTCTGTTTAGAAGAACAGCTGTCTGTGGTGATGGGAAGAGTTCCTAACAGATGGTTGCAGAAAGGGGACATCTTTCCTGCATCATGTATTGTCCCTGACAGAGTAGCCCACAGCAGTCATTAGCGCCACTCTCTCCAGTCTCCCCCAGCTCCTCCAGCCAGCCCGAGTCGTGGCAGCTGCAGTGTAGACAGCACACAGCCTCCAGCCATGCTCCAGTGCCCTCGCCCCAGACAGCTGCGTGCAAACCTGCCCTTGGCACACCCTGGAGTGGCCTTATGTCTGCTCAAATTCTGTGCTTTGTTTTTCATAATAAGCACAATAAACAAACAAGCAAACAAAAAACCCCAAAGTCTACTTTTGTTCATGTGTACCTAAACTAGATGAAATTGAATGGAAATTTCAAGGTAACAAACAGCATGCCCACTGGGCCAGGACATTCGGTGTTTGTTGTAATCGTGGCCGGATACCACATGCAGTGCAACTTCTGATCCTTTCCGATACAGTTGGTTATGCAGCACTTGCTGCAAACGCATGTTATTTCTCTTTTAAATGTCAGATTCATTTGGTTCGGGACATTATGATGGCAACAGGACAACGTCTAAAGTGACTTGCACTGTGTGCTCAGCTCTATGCTAGTGTTTCAGAAACAACATGTTTCGTGATCCTCATGATATTTCCATGAAAGCTGCATGCACCAGACAGGCAGAATGGTGGGGGAGTTAGGCACACAGGACTCTGGACCGAGTGCCAGGGTTTGAGCCACGGGTCTGTGATTTAGTATCTGCGTGGCCTCTGGCAAGTTACTTCAACGCTGTGTATTATAATTTCTTCATGTAAATTGAAGGTACAGTGTCCTTTCTCCT
>NW_007746695.1:0-258 GCF_000696425.1 Galeopterus variegatus | reverse complement strand
CACCTTGTGGAAGTATCTGGTATATCCAGGTGTACGTCTGAGGTTATGCCTCCTTTTCGGTGCAGTGTGTTTCCACTACTTAGGGAAGCCCCAAGTATGGGGGGAGGAATTCTGCACCAGAATCCACATTTCACAGCTAGTTAGAGCCCTGGCTACGGGGTCTGGCTCTAATGAGGTGTGTCATTTGTTGCTGACCGCCCCACATTCCCTGAGTTTATCCATTCTTAGAAGAACGTGTTCAAACTAAATAATTTTGTA
>NW_007746694.1:11878-13143 GCF_000696425.1 Galeopterus variegatus | reverse complement strand
TTTGTTATAGGCGACAGAAATGGACTAATACAATATCTAAACAACAGTAATAAAAAATGCAGTCCACAAAGAACCCTGATTTGAGCACTAACTAGACAAAGAGAGATCCTTGGAGGAGTCACAGAGAAAGAAGCTCCAGCGAGGATTTGGAAGGGCTCTTAGAAAACACAGAAAATACCTCATAAGGAAAGGGAGAGGAAGAGGCATTAGGATGAAGAAACCATCTTGAATTATTCTTGTCTTTATAAAATTGAAGAAAGCTTTAAAATTTTTGAAAGTGGGGACAGCAAGCTTTTGATAGCAATTAGCAAATGCATGACCACGAATTCCCAGAGGACAGGAAGTAGAACCCATTACATCATTTTAGGATGAGATTATTCAGTTTGGCTTCTTTGACTGAGCAGCCATTCTACTGCCCCTCATCACCAGGAGATGGAGAGAAGTGGACAGACTCAAGGGATATTCAGGAACTATTTCAACAGAGTATAGTGGTGGGTTCAATGTGGGAACACAGAAAAATCAATGACAGTTCCTTGGCTCATGTCATGAGCAGTTATGTGGTTGGTGGTGCCATTTATTGAGATGGAAACATTGGAGAAAGTGCATTTCAGTTTGTGGAGAAATCAAGCTTATGAAATTTTAAGTACGAGGTGACTGTAAGACGTTTGAATCTATAGATTTGGAACTCAGAAGAGATGTCTGAGCTAGAGATGAAAATTGGGAATTGTCAACATTCAGGTGGTATTTATGCATGGTGGAAATAGATGAGGTTGTCCAGGTAAAGAGCATACCAAGAGAAAAAGGCCAGTCCAGAGCCCCAAGGAACTTGATACTTAAAAGTAAAACAGAGGGAATGCAGTCAGGAAAGGGGTTGGAAAAAATTCCAGAAGAGACTGTGGTGTCCTCAGAAAAACAAAGAGTGAGTGTTCCTAGACCATCTCACTTGGGTTTGAGTCCCAGCCCCACCACTGATCACCTTTGTATACTTGGGAAAATTATTTAACTTCTGTGAACTCAAGATCACTTTTAAACCTGGAGAAATATTACACACATATTCACAAGCCTCAGAATGAGCTCTTTATATTTCCCTAAGGCGCCTATGAAAGCCAAAGCACATTCCTCTTTTGATTTGATTAAAATAGCATTTCTTAAAGTGTGAAGAAACTGATGAGACAAATTTTATATATATATATATATATATATATCCATAGGTTCTATGTAATGCTCACAAGTATTTCATCCTTATTTTCTTTCTAAGGGAATGA
>NW_007746694.1:5908-6752 GCF_000696425.1 Galeopterus variegatus | reverse complement strand
AAAAAAGCTTAAGCAGTGCAGATCCAAAAAAGAAAAGTAGAAAAGCAAAAATCTACAAATTAGCCACAAATCACCATTAATTTTGAATAATATAGAGCTGTCTGTTTTATTCCTTTAAATGAAAGATACTTCTGCTGTTCTGCTTAAACCAAAGCAAAAATAGAGAAGGCTCATAAGAGTCAGACTTAAAGCCTGAGTTAGGTCCTTTGCTTATAGGCATTATCATATTTCAATTCTGAGCCGTATTTTTCTTTATAAATAATAACGAATGCACTAAAACCTAGAGCTTAATGAAAGATAATTAGCTAAAATTGGGGGCTATAAAATAATATCAAAATTAAAAATCCGAAGTGGTACATACAGTGTACTTGTATTAGTTTCTTAAGGCTGCTGTAACAAATTACTACAGACTGGGTGACTTAAAACAACAAAAATCTATTCTTGCAGTTCTGATGGATAGAAGTCTGAAATCAAGGTATCAGCAGAGCCATGTCTCTCTAATGGCTCCAGTGAAGAAACCCCTTCTCGACTCTTCTAGTTTGGGGTATTTGCCAGCAATCCTTGGTGCACCTTGGCTTCAGACATGTCACTCCAATCTCTGCTTCTATTTCCCATGGCCTTCTCTTCTGTCTGTATCCAAATTTCTGTCTTCTTATTACAATGTCAATTGTTGGACTGGGCCTTCCCTAATCCAGTGTGACCTCATTTTAACATTGATTACAACTGCCAAGACTATTTCCATAGAAATAGTCTGGGGTTTAGGACTTCAGAACATCTTTTGGGGAGACACAATTCAATCCATAACAGAACTCACTTAAATTATTGACTTGCTCAACAAACTAGA
>NW_007746694.1:0-340 GCF_000696425.1 Galeopterus variegatus | reverse complement strand
TTTTTGTACCTGGCACATTTGCTGGTACATAAGAGGCCCACAATAAATATTGCTGAACAAATAGAAATGGATCCTAGGACACAAAATACAGAAAAATACACATGTGATGTACAAGGGGTTGGCTTGAGAGATGCTGTCTCTATCAGGAAATTCTCCACAAAATTCTAACATTTGTCTTGGGAGTAGAAGCAGTGACTGCCTGTGTTCTGGACTCTCTCTTCAAAAATGTTTGTACAGCAAACATTCTTGCAAGAGAGAAGTAGTGTGTCCCTTGCAGCAAAGGGAAGACACACTTACTGCTCATTATAAAAGATTCAGTTTCCCTGGGCTCAGGGTTCTC
>NW_007746693.1:0-13143 GCF_000696425.1 Galeopterus variegatus | reverse complement strand
AGTGTCCCCTGGGGGGAGACCCCAGGGAGGGAGAACGTCTTTCTCTTCAAGGCTGTGGAGTGGTGGGGAGGGTCTGCCTGCGGGAGGAGTGTGCTGCCTGTCCCTGGAGTGTCCGAGGCACCGAGTAACAACACTCTGGCCTTGACATTCTTCCCTGTGAAGTGGGAGTAGCAACAGTGCTGACCTCGCCACGAGAAAGAGCCAGTGTGTCCTGGATTCTGGCCTGCATGTCTGTCCGCCTTCTCGGGGCGAGCTTCCTTCAGGACCCTGTGGTGGGGGAGGCTGTTCTGCTGTCCCCGGGCCCACTGGGGTCAGTGGTGCAGGGTGGTCCCTGTCCTGTCTGCTGCCTGGAGCCTGCCAGGCCATTCTTTTCTGCTCGAGGAGACCAGCTTCTCTGGCGGCTGCTCCGTGAATCATCCTTGGGACTGGCTCAAGAATGTTGGCCACAGCAGGCTCTCTCCAGCTCCCTCTCACTCCAGCCTCGGGCCGGCCTCACTGCCAGACCCTGAGGGATCCGGGGGCTGGCCCAGGAGCCTCCCCAGCATCTGCTGCCCGACGCTGGCCCCTCCTGTGGCTCCCTGTGGGCCGCATCCTGCTGCTGTCTTGCAGGGCCAGGGTCTTCCAGGGCCTCCCCGGGCGTGTCATCTACACTGAGTTAGCATCTGGGAAAACCCCTCCTGGTTACTCAGCCCTGCTCCCACCCACCCTCCTACGATAAAATCCAGCCTCCTCACCCTGGACCTGCAGCTCTGGGCCCTGCCCACTCCTCCTAGCCCCTTCCTGTCCTGTCCTGTCCCATCTGGCTTCACCCACCACCTGCCTGTGGCCGCCTCCTGCCCCTCCACTGATAGGCCTTTGACACCTTGAGACCCTGGTCACTGCTGGTTCCTCCACCCAGAATACTCCTTCCTCTGTCCCAGATGCTCCTGTTATTTATCCCTTTTCCTTGCTTGTTAGTGTGAGCACCACGATGGCAGGCTCCCCCTCCAGGCTGCACCCCCTGTGCTCAGGTAGCTTTTGAATGAATGAAGCAGAGCCCCTAACCCAAAAGGCAGTGGCAGACACAGCCCCGAGACCCGCTGCAGACCTGCCAGGCTGAGCAAGTCAAACTACAGGCTGTCTGGTCGAACTTGAATTTCAGATGAACAGTGAATGGTGTTTTAGCATAAGCATGAGGGTACTTCAAAAAGTTCATGGGAAAATAGAATTAAAAGATGATACAGGGGCCAGCCCAGTGGCGCACTGCTACAGTGCGCCGCTTGGGAAGTGCGGTGGCACTCCTGCCAAGGGTTTGGAGCCCACATACAGACCGGCCGCTCACTGGCTGAGCGAGGTGCGGGCACGACACCGAGGGTTGCGATCCCGTTGCCGGTCCCGGTCCGGTGCGGGCGCGACACTGAGGGTTGCGATCCGTTGCCGGGCACGAAAAAAGACAAAAAGGAAAAAAAAAAAAAAAGATGATACAGGTGTTTCCATGATCTTTTTGGAGTACCCTCGCGCATCCAGACAGAACCGGGCCGCCTGTGTTTTACCCGGCAACCCTCCCTTCCCCCACTCTTTAATTTTATTCATTCACATGGTTGACAATTCAAAAGGTATGAAGGGCACATTGTAGAAAGTTCTCCTTGAATCTTGTCCCCTGGCCAGAGTACCCCCCCCCCAACAAAGGGGACCAGTGTGGTGAATTTCTTGTATCCCACTGAGATTTTTACTCACATGGAAGCAAATTGAGAGGCTTACCTGCCTTCCTCACCAAGGTGACAGTGCGTGCCCTGCACACAGTGGCACATAGTGGCACGCCTGGCTTCCTTGCCCCGGGAGGCTTGGACACGCTGCTCCTGTGTGCACAGCACTTGCCCTGGCATTCAGATGTAGCTCCCATTGGTTGGCATGGAGGTTGCTTCCCAGCAGTGGCCTCTATAGACTCTGACTCACGCCGTCTCTACGTGCGTGAGGACATGCAGGGGTGGCTGTCCAGTAGGGACCTGTCCAGGTCCGGGTCGCGCACAGTGGCCTGGGGGGGGAGGTGGAGGTGCCCCCCCATAGGGCTCGCACCGAGTCTATGTCTGTTCTGAACAGGCGTGTTTTTACTTAGAACCAGTGGGTTTTTAGAACACACTTACTTTATTTCTCAGGGAGCTGGTGTATGGCTTCCCTGCTCTAAGAGAAGTGCCAACCACCTTGACCTTGAATGGCTGGGTAGGTGGAGTGGCCAATAGTGGAGGGGAAGACAGAGAAATATGCAGTGTGTCCCCATAGCCCCCAGGTTGCTCACTGCAGGGCCCAGCATGTTCTTCAGACCCTGGGATACGCACTGAGACCAAACTCTGCATCGTCCCCTTGGTTTAGGCAGATAGACCCATCTAAGGGTTTAACATGTTTTTATCCTATGAGGAGGCGAGAGGTTTCCAGGAACATTGCTGCTTGTGGCTTAGCAAGTGTTTGTGGCTGTAGGTGCTGGTCCCTGGGGGTGTTAGCAGGGGCCAGGAGGAGATGGGGACTCCTGGAGGGCAGGAGTTTTGGGGGGTGGGAAGGGAGACTCAGCAGACCTTGAGATGGCCCAAGCTCATCTGGTGGCCTTGGGGGTCTTTCTCTTCCCTCCCCCTCTTCCAGTCCTGCCTGGCCATCCGGACTGGGAAAGGCCCCAGGTGTGCCCTTCCTGTGGGGCTTTTGGGCTCTGTGGCATTAGTGGAGGAGGCAGAGCTGGGCTCTCATTCAGGGCCTGGCTGAGCCACTGAGTCACTGGTGTGGGGCTGGGCCATGGCAGGCATGTGGCAGGTAATGGGCCCGTGTGTGATTTGGGGGCCCTGAAAGTGGAACTCAGTAGAATGCTGCCCTGGGAGGTGGGGCTGGCCCCTTGGCTGGACGTTTCTCTGTTCTGAGCTGCAGGCCGGCACCCCTCTTCTTCTAGCTGCTCCCCACAGGAAGGGACGGTTCGAACATGTGCCGGCCACATGTGGCTGGGTGAGGCAGGATGCCTGTGGCTTTCCTGGGCGCCACCTCCCCAGGGTGCCTCCATGGAGAGCGGCTGATGGAAGTTCAGGTCCCTGAAACTGTCTGGTTCCAAACAACCTCAAGGGCCAAGTGGGGTCTTAGACTTAGGACCATAACCTGCATCTTTCCCTGGGGAGGCAAAGAAGGGTCTGGGGCTGTGCACAGTGGTATATGACCACCAGCCTTTTCCTAACCCAGGGCAGGGACAGGGCACTGAGCCTGGGCCTCCCCTACATCCCAGCCTTGGCTGGTCCCCGATGGCAGCCTGCATGCCAAGGGGACCACAAGTTGAGAAACTTTTTTGTCCTTCTCCCAGAGCTCTGGGCAGTGTTGTGTTTTGGGGAGTGCAGGATGGGAGTGCAGCCTCTTCCTGGGCTGAGAGGGGAGGGGTGGGACGGCCCATGTCCACCTCTGCCCACAGAGCCAGCAGCCGCCCCCACCTAGCCAACACCTCCCCAAGCCCAAGGGGGACGCGGCCCTGAAGATGCGGGCATCGGTGCGCATGACCCGCTACCTCGAGTCCTGGGGCGCCGCGCGGCCCTTTGCGCACCTCAACCACCGTGAGAGTGTGAGCAGTGGCGAGACACCTGTCCCCAATGGCCGGAGGCCCAAGGTAGTCCCTTCCTGCCCAGAGAGCTGAGCTAGGATCAGGGGCCTGAGGATGGGCGGGAGGGCCATGTTGAAGGCATCCTTCCCCTGGAGCCTCTCTTTTTCCATCTGGAAGATGGTTACAGTCTCTGCCCTGCTCCCCTGGGGCTCTTGGTGAAGGGAGGGTAATTGGAGAATACCCCAGGGTGGCTGGGAATGTCCCTGTCCTCCTTGGTCCACAGCCCACATTCAGCTTTAGTTCAGGATGCCTGCAGCTTGGACAGTCCCCAGAACCCTGCCCGTGTATCTGAGCGAGCCGCAGCTAGAAAACCCAGTGCAGCAATGGACTCAGGCCCCGCGTCCTGGGACTAACTGTCTCCTCTCCTCCCTCCCCTTTCAGGCCATTCCCCTGCGGCGCCACCGGACCCCGGACAGGTATGTGAACTGCCCCTCCCCTCTGTCACGCTGTACCCCGTCCTCCTCGTGTCCCAGTCACCTCCTCCAGGCAGGCTGCCCTGAACAGCCTTTATCCAGGGGAACAGCTCCGTGAGGCCCAGCCCAGGACCTCTGTGGAGTTTGCTGCAGCTCGGGCCAGAGTGTTTCTAGGAAACAGACTTCCTGGTCCCTGGCTCTTCTGGATGGCTGTGACTAAGCTCCTGTCGTACACCCACCCTGTGGTGGGGTCAGTGGGGTGGTGGGAAGGAAGGAGGTGTTGGTGGGTGCTCTGGCCTCTATGCTGACCCTGTGGGTATAGCAGGAGAAGCCTCAGACGCGAGGGGTCGGGGTCTCCCTCTGCCTTTCACTGGGCTGCTGGCCAGCTGGGGGATGCTGGGCCTTCACTTGCCCTCTCTGGGCCCCAGGGGTATCCACCATCCCTTCACCATCCCGTGTGAGACTCTGGACCCCTGTTAGGCACCTGGTAATGCCACTGGTTCGTTGTCTGATCTACACTCCTGCCTCTGGGCCAGTGGATGTGGGGTCTCTTGGGTGATGCAGCTGGGGTGTCTGATTCCAGGAGTGCATCCCCCAAGGGGCGGTCGGAGGATGACTCGTATGATGACGAGATGCTGTCAGCCATCGAGGGGCTCAGCTCCACGAGGTGAGGCCCCTAACCTCTGCCCTGCCCCCCTCAGATGGGGATCCCCATGTGGGCAGGCCCATCTTGTGCCCTCAGGCCTGGTGGCCAAGCTCCAGCTGTGGGCCCGGGTAGCCCCTTCCCCCTCCTCCCGCTGCCTCCCACCTCCGCCCCACAGGCCCTGCTGCTCCAAGTCCGACGACTTCTACACCTTCGGGTCCATCTTCCTGGAGAAGGGTTTTGAGCGAGAGGTGAGGCCCCCTGAGCAGCCTCCACCGCAGAGGAGCAGGGTCTCCCAGGCCTGGGGTGGGGCAGGGGCACGGCCATGGGAGCCAGCACTCCCATGAGACAGACGTGCGCAGGGAGTGTCCACAGCTGGCTGTTGGGGGTGGATGGGGGCTTGGCACAGTCCTGACTTGTCCCTGCTGCCTCAGCCCTCGACCTGAGGTGCCCCATGCGGGTTTGGAAGACTTTTGCTTTGTCAAATGCCGGAACCTCGGCTGATACGAGCCATTGAACGCATGGTAGCCTCACAATGACAAGAAAACCCAAAACTGGGTATCACATTGGAGGGTCCCGCCTGGCTGCTACATGATTTTTTGCCTTTTTTTTTTTTTTTTTTTTTTTTGTTAATGACTGTTTTTTTATTGAGTGCCTCTGGGTCTGGCAGTGTCCCGGGCACGTGTGTTACGTGATTTATCGTCACACAGGCGGTAGGAGCACCTCACCTGCAGGAGGAGCCTTCATGGGGCTGTGACCACATGATGGTGCCTGTGTGGCAGGGGCAGTACAGGGGTCCCCCCGTCTGCCAGCTCAGGGGCTCAGGCCCAGTCTTACTCCTTGGTTTGGGGGGAGGACAGACCCATCACCAGTCCTGGTCTCAGCAGTCCTGGGAGCTCAGACTTAGTTCCCGTCCATAGACTTGGGACCATGGGCTTTTCAGGGACCTCGGAAATAAAGTCAGACACCTGGGCGGGTAGAGGGGAGAGGAAGGTATTGCCTCTAAATACAAAAAAGAAACTGCAAAATGGAAATGAATGAAAGTTACTGAATGTAACATCACCCAGAACTCCAGGAGGGGTGTGAGGTTTTTATTTTCAGGATGATTAACTTGAGCTGGGCAGGGCCTGTGAAGGGGTCGGAGCAGGTGGCCCTGCACATGGCCACTCCTTATGGTCGTTGTTGCTCTCAGTACCGCCTGGCGCCCGTCCCGCGAGCCCGCTACGACTTTGCCTGTGCCAGCCTCATCTTCATCTGCATCCTGCTCGTGCACGTCCTCCTGATGCCCAGGTCAGTCAGGTGGGAGGATGGTCAAGCCCCCTGGAGTCCAGGCCGGGTGGGGCGGTGACTTTGGTAGCACCCACCAGAAAACTGCAAGGAGCTGCCTGATCAGACTGGCGGGGGCTGGCTGTTAGAGTTCAGAAGCTTTAGACCGTTGGAGTCCCAGCATCTGTACTGGGGTTGTGGCCCCTACTGCCGGAGTCACCAGCACTTCTGTCTCAGGCCTCCCTGTGCCCTAATGTCTCTCACCTGTTATCTCTGTGACCCTGTAGGCATGCTAGTTTGTGACCCTTGCCTTTGGCGTTTGGATTTCTAGAAGTGGCGATTCCAAAAACTCTTGGCACTACCTCTTTCCCTTATCCATGGGGAAACTGAGGCTCAGGGCATTAATGATTTATCCAGGGTGGCATAGCCTGGATCAGGAGTCACTGAGATTCATACTTCTGGCTCTGGGGCCCTGTTGGTGTGGGGGACAGGGATGAGGAGGGGTGAGGTCAGCTACTGGGGGGTTTCTAGAAGGTCATTTAGGCCAAAGGATTGACCAAAATTGTGGTTTTGGATATATTTAATAAAGACAAAATTGGGAACACTTTTATATAACTTTTGTGTGCTAGACGTGAGTATAAAGGCTGCAAAGATATTGCTCATTTCTTATACACTTGGAAGGGGACATGATGTTGACCTTGATCTTCGTGTTTTGGCCAGGCCTCCTGTGTTATTAGTGGGCCAGTTGGACCACAGTTGGCAAAAATCCCCTTTGCTGTGTGCAGAATAACAGTCGGGGGTGAGGGGGAGGTGACTGTGAGCCACAGAACTGGGATGGTGGGAGGGGTCTAAGGCAGATGATCCCCCAGAACTTGGGTTTTTACCTCCTCTCCAGGACGGCGGCTCTGGGTGTGTCCTTTGGGCTGGTGGCCTGTGTGCTGGGGCTGGTGCTCGGCCTGTGCTTTGCCACTGAGTTCCTGGTGAGTGGGGGCCTTGAGCGGCTGTGCTGTGAGCCCACAGCCCCTCCCTCCCTCCCTGTCTTAAGACTCCCCTCAGGACCCTCCTGGGGAGCTTTGCAGGTCTGAGCCCCTTGCTCTGGTTAGGGAGATGGTTGCCTGCCCCTCCTGCCTTCAGGACAATTTGCTAGTGTGCTAGAGGCTTCTCCTGAGGGTTCCACCTGCCCAGGCCTGCTCTCAGCTGGTCCTCCTGTCCTGGCTGCTGGCTGTTGGTAACTCAACCCCTGTTGCTCCACAGAGGTGCTGCTCCACCTGGGGGATGCTGCGGACCATCTCCGAGAGGGTGGAGATGCAGCCCCTGCTGAGACTGTCCCTGGCGGTCCTGACCATTGGCAGCCTGCTCACTGTGGCTGTTGTCAACCTGGTTGGTTCTGGGGCAAGGAAGGTGGGCCCTGGCAGGACCCCTCCTGCCCAGGCATGCTTCCTGGGTGCAGGGAGCTGTCTTTGACCCTGGGAACCTCCAGATTCCAGAATCCTACAATCTCATTGCCTTAAAAGCTGCATCTGGTATAACCCTTTCTGGAGCTGGGTGGGTGGCCCTGTGAGGGTCCCTGTTGCAGGCTGAGAGGTCCTCACCCTTCGGTTTTCAAATGAGAACTTTGGGTGCCCAGAGAGCTTATGTGGCCACCTCACAAGGACGAGATGTTTTGAGCCACCACGATGCCCTGATATCTCATTCCTTCTTCCCAGCCCCCTGAGGAGGTCCTGCTACACCCTCTGCGAGACTCTTTTCTTCGCTAGTGGGGAGCCCTACTTCTCTGGCCCGTGCTGGTGTGCTTGCTGTTGCAGAGAGCAGCTGCAGGAGCACCTGTCCCCTGCCTGCCTTCCAGCTCCCACGTCTACAGCCAGGGCCTCTCCCCTGACCTCCATGCCCTGGACACTCTAGAGCTGCGGGTTTTGGAGTGTCCTGTGACCACCAGGAGACGGGGGCTCACTGAAAACGCTGATCTCACTAAGATCTCCACCCTGAGTCAACCTCTGACACTCCTGGGTGGCATCCGTGTGTTTTTATCTTACACCTTCTCTCCCCAGAGTCCCCTCTGTACCATGAATCTGATGGTCACTGTGGAAAGTCAGGGCACAGCTGTTGGGGCCATGCTTAGAGCTGAGCCAGGCCTGATCCTCCTGGTGGTCCCAGGCCTGCCTGCCTTAGCCCCAGCAAGTCCCAGAGTCCCCATACCCTGGACCAACCCTAACAGGGGCCTGTCTCCTTTGTAGCCACTGACGTGTTTCCCAGCCCTTGGACTGCCTGGTGACAACGAGACAAGCCTGGTGGCTGGGAGCAGCACAGAGAGGACCCTGTGTGAGCTCCTTCCGGTGAGTGTGTTCCTCTCAGGCTCTGAGCAGCCCCGGGCCCTGGCCCAGCCCAGTGGGGTGTGGAGGAACTGAGTCCAGCCTCTCCCAGGAGAGATGGAGAAAGGGACCCACACAGGCCAGGCTGGCCTCCATCCTGCATCTGGGCGTACTTAGTCTAAGCTGCGTGGGTGGCAGGGAGTGAGGGGCATAGTTGCCTGCTCTTTGTTGAAAATGGAGGTCAGCAAGGCCAGAGAGTGGTGCTGAAGCCCTGGGGGCTCCACCTGAGCCCCCCAGGTGGAAAGGGCTTCCTGGGAGTCAGTGTGGGTTGGTCACCAGAGCCATGCTCTTGCTCACAGCAGATGGTGGGGTGACCTTTGCTGCCCTCAGTAACGCCCCCCACCTCCTCAGTATTACACCTGCAGCTGCGTCCTGGGCTTTATCGCCTGCTCCGTCTTCCTGCGGATGAGCTTGGAGCTGAAGGTTGTGCTGTTGACCGTGGCGCTGGTGGCGTACCTGGTGCTCTTCAACTTCTCCCCGTGCTGGCAATGGGACTGTTGTGGCCTCGGCCTGGGGAACCTCACCGAGACCAATGGCACTCTCAGGTAGGGCTCAAAGCAGTTCACTGCCAGGATGCGGTCCTGCTGCCTGTCCCCACTGTGGCTGATGGTGCCACCTTTGGCCAACATGTTTTGGTGCCTATTCAAACTGAGGCACCAAAATTATTAATAGAAATAATCTTTAAAAATTATTAATAGAAATCTTTAAAAAATTATTAATAGAAATCTTTAAAAAAATTATTATTTACATTCTAAAATATTGTTGTGGAGCGGTTGGGGGGAGGGAGGAGGGGGAAGGGGATATGGTGGGAGGAAGAGGAAAGGGGGGCATGGTCGAGGCCCGTGGCATCCCCCTCATCCTGGCAGGGAGTCCAGGGGCTTCTGGCAGTGGCTCAGTCGTGGCTTGGCTGGATGTAGCCTTTGGGAGTGTGTGGCTGAGGCCCTCAGCATCCCCCAACCTGTGAGCCCAGGGCACTTCCAGTGGCAGCTGGTGGTCATTGCTGGGCTGGATGCGGATGTCAGGGAGGTGCGGCTGAGGACTTCGGCCCCCCATTGCCCTGGCTTGGGTGCCTAGGGTACGTCTGGAGGTGGCCTGGCAGTTGTGACTGTTTTGGTGCCTATTCAAACTGAAGCACTTTTACACTCACAGTCCCACTGAGGCTGGACACTTTTTGGGGTGGGACTGACAGATGGCAAAGTGTTCACTTTACAGAAGGGACAGTGACTTGCCCAGGTCCCAGGTCTCCAGCACTTGGAGCTGAGGAATGTGACTCTTTGCAGGTTATCTGGGAGAAGTCCTTGGTCCTATGGAGGCCACCAGGCCATTCTGTTCTAGGCCACTCTAGGGTGGAGAGGGGGACTTTTTGAGCTACATCCTGGGTCTCCAGGGCTATGGAGAGTGGTGGTTTCTGGTCTCTTCCTGGACAGGTGGTGATAGCTGGGGCTTGGAAAGGGTGGTGTGTGCATGTAGATGGGGGCAAGGGGCCTGGTTCTCCTCAGACTAAAAGGCTGGAAGCTTGGGGACCCAGAACCAAACCTGCTGCTGTGGGTCTGGCTTGCCCCTTCAGAACCCTTATGCCAATCTCCAAGTCCCTTCCCTGCCTAGCCATCTGCTCAGGCTCCCCATGTGGCCTTTTGCCGTGGCTGATTATGTCACTCAGGGGTGAGCTCACCCCACCTCCCAGTTCTCCTCCCCTCACCCTGTTTTCTTCACAGCCCAAGTTGTCTTGTGTACCATCTACCCCACAGCGCTACGGGCCACACAGCACATGTAGGCAGACTGGGGTGTTGGGCTGTACACTCCTGCCCTGGGGGCTGGCGGGCACTGGGAGTGACTCTAGCCTCCCTTTATACCCAGCAGTGCCCCCAGCTGTTCCTGGAGTGACCTGAGAACCATGATCTATTTCTATCTGGTCCTGTTTTATGTCACCCTCCTCATGCTCTCCAGACAGGTACAGACCTAGAAATTACCCCGCATTCCTTGCTGTACTTGGAGAGGGAACAGGGCTGGGGTGGGGGTGGCCTCAGAAGCTCTGGTCCCAGGTCCGGGGGCTCCAAGTCAGTGTCCTCATCTCCCCCAGGACACAAGGGACAGACTGCACTGACTGGGAGATGCCTGCCAGTCATGGGCACAGGGTGGGCTGCACGGGTGGGGGTCAGCACCGAGGGCTCCCGCTGTGCTCGCCAGCCCTGGGGTGCGCATGTCGCCCTGCCCTGCTCACCCTTGGACAGCACACTTGCAGATTGACTATTACTGCCGCCTGGATTGTTTGTGGAAAAAGAAGTTCAAGAAGGAGCATGAGGAGTTTGAAACTATGGAGAATGTGAACCGCCTCCTTCTGGAGAACGTCCTGCCAGCCCATGTGGCTGCCCACTTCATTGGTGACAAGTTAAATGAGGTGTGGTGGGAAGGGGCTCAGTCACTGGGGTGGGGAGGAGACTGAGGTATAAGTGTGTGGTCCCACGGGTGAAGGGGTGTGGCTGCAAAGTACCTTCCATGTTGGCCTCCTGAGGTCTCGGCCTCATGATATACCCAGCAGACTTGTGTAGTATTAGCTGTAAGAACATGGGCTGGGAATCAGAGACCGGGTTCAAGTGTGGTTGTGAACAAGACACCTCACTCTCCGCGGCCTTGATTTTCACCTCTGTGGAATGGGCTGACTGTACTTACCTGCAGGATTGTTGTGAGGATCCAAGTGTTCAGATGTTTGTAATCTGGACATTCTGTACTCATTAAAACCTATTTCCACCAGTTCTGTGTAGCAGGACTTTTCTAGGTAAGGAAACTGAGGTCCAGTGATTTCTTAGTATAGAACCCAGGTCTCCTGATGGTTACCTCCTGCTACCCCAGGGGTTCTCAACCTCAGCTACACACTCAAAAGAGCAGAACACCAACCTGAGCCTGACCCTCCCCGACCAGCTGGTTCAGAATCGCCCCACGATCTGACAGTCCCCAGACAGATCTCAGCACAGCTGGACTGGGAACGGCTGCTCAGCCCTGCCTGGCCCCTCACAGTGTGAGACACCCCAGTACCATCTGCTTCCCCTGTCCCTGCAGGAGGTTCAGTGGCCATAGGTCCTGTTTCTTCCCTACCCTGAATGCAGGACTGGTACCATCAGTCCTACGACTGTGTCTGTGTCATGTTTGCATCCGTGCCGGATTTCAAAGTGTTCTACACAGAGTGTGATGTCAACAAAGAAGGGCTCGAGTGCCTGCGCCTGCTGAACGAGATCATCGCTGACTTTGACGAGGTACAGCCTCCAACCCAGCCTTGCACATGGCAGCTCTTGGCTTTCCCACCTTGCTGGGAAGGGCAGGGGGGAGACAAGGGTATTCTCAACCACAAGAAAAAATGTGACATGGCTCCCCTGGGGGCAACATGCATTACAAAAAGTATAAAAGGCATAAATTTGTCTTTTTCATTGTTTTATTCAGCAAATATTTGTAACGTGTTCTCTGTGATGGGCAGCTTGCTAAGATTAGATCTAGGTCCTTGTAGAATAATTTGGTTTCCAGCTAAGCTCATGCTGTCAGACTGTTTCAGAGGACATCAGTTTGGGCTTAACTCTTTGCTGGGGACAAATAATCCACATTCCTGTGTAGATAATGCTGAGTTGTGTGTTTGCTCTTTAAAAAGACAATGGAAGGGATGAAAAAGAGAATGTCAGAGAAGGCTGAGATGACAGGAGCAGGAGAGTGCCCAGAGGCCATGTTCCCACTTGCACTTAGTTATGAGCTCTGATGGGAAGGGCCACAAACGAGACATGGCTGCATGACAAGTGGAGGGAGGAATCCTATGCCCTTCCTCAGAATCTGCGGCAGGCCTGGGCTGCAGCTGGGGAGGGGCACGGCCCTGCCTTACTCTGCCTCTTTGTGATTCCACAGCTTCTGCTAAAGCCCAAGTTCAGTGGAGTGGAAAAGATCAAGACCATCGGCAGCACATACATGGCAGCTGCAGGGCTCAGTGTCACCCCAGGGCACGAGAACCAGGTACTCATGCCCCACCTGAGGGGAAATCCAACCGACCCCAAACCTGTCACCATTCTTAAAGGGGATGCCTCCCTATCCTGTCCTGCAAGGGAGGGGCAAAGGCTCTTGTAAGACTCAGCCTGGAGACTTTTTGAGGGGAGGGATAGGTGCCCTCCTGGGAGCAGGGCAGCCCCGTGGAGAAGCCTCTCTGCACAGGAACCACACTGATGCTGGTGTGCCAGTGCCCACCAGGTCAGGGTGCGCTGGGCTGTCCTGCAGGACCTGGAGCGGCAGCACGCCCACATCGGTGTCATGGTGGAGTTCAGTATCGCCCTGATGAGCAAGCTGGACGGCATCAACAGGCACTCCTTCAACTCCTTCCGCCTCCGAGTCGGTGAGGGCCTGGGCAGGATGGCCAGGCCTAGGATCTATGGGGAGGGACGTGCAGACCGTGCCTCCAGACAAGCCACGCTCGGTCTGTGTGGTGAAGCCATCTGCATGAAAAGTTTTAGAAAGCCCTCTCTGATCCCACAAGCCCAGTGGTTGGATAATTATTCTCACCTCCTTCCATACCACTTACATAGTTATTTTGAAAGTTTTAAGCAAGAAAGAATATATCACTACAGAAGATGGAGAACCAAAACCACCATCTATACATAGGTGACCTTAAAACACAGAGAACAAAGCAAAGTTATTAAACTTAACTCGTCAAAGGGTCGGTGCTCAAAGCCTATTTTGTTAAAAGGGATATTAGCAGATAGTAGAAAAGTGTTAACATCAAATCCAGCCTTCTTGAGTATTGGAAAGTCTGAAGAACTGGCCAGGGAACGCCTCTGTTACATTCCAAGTATAATCTCCTGTGCAGAATTTAGGAAGCAGTCC
>NW_007746692.1:12521-13407 GCF_000696425.1 Galeopterus variegatus | reverse complement strand
GATGCTGGGGATGGTGATGATAATGATGTTAAGGCTGTAGGTGATGGTGATGATGGTGGTGGTGGTGGTGATGATGATTATCATATTAAAAATGATGATGTTAACACCTCCTGTATGCCTGACACTATCCTTGCCAGACATTATGTACAAGAACTCATTTAATCCTCATAACAGCTTCATGATGTTGGGGGCTATTATCATTCTCATTTTAAAGGTGAGGAAACTGAAGCCCATAGATGTTACTGTACATGTCCACCTGAATNGCTCAATTTCTACCTTCCAGGGTATAAAATTGTGGTAATGTTGGTGATGATGATGGTGATGATGATGGTGATAGTAGTGATGATGATGGTGATGGTGATGGTGATGGTGATGGTGGTGATGATGGTGATGATGATGACGGTGATGATGATGATGATGGTGATGGTGGTGATGATGGTGATCATGATGACGGTGATGATGATGGTGATGGTGATGGTGGTGATGATGGTGATGATGATGACGGTGGTGATGATGATGGTGGTGATGATGATGGTGATGGTGGTGATGATGAGGATGATGGTGATGATGATGATGGTGGTGGTGATGATGGTGGTGATGATGGTGATGATGATAATGATGATGATGTTGATGATGATCATGATGGCAATGATGGTGGCAATGATGGTGATGATGATGGTGATAGTAGTGATGATGGGGATGCTGGGGATGGTGATGATAATGATGTTAAGGCTGTAGGTGATGGTGATGATGATGGTGGTGATGATGATGATGATGGTGGTGATGATGGTGATCATGATGACGGTGATGATGATGGTGATGGTGATGGTGGTGATGATGGTGATGATGATGACGGTGATGATGATGGTGATGGTGATGGTGGTGA
>NW_007746692.1:11275-11649 GCF_000696425.1 Galeopterus variegatus | reverse complement strand
GATGATGGTGATGATGATGATGATGGTGATGGTGATGATGGTGATGATGGTGATGGTGGTGATGATGATGGTGATGATGATGAGGGTGATGATGGTGATGATGGTGATGATGGTGATGATGATGATGATGATGGTGATGATGATGGTGATGATGATGGTGATGATGATGATGATGATGATGATGGTGATGATGATGATGGTGATGGTGGTGATGATGAGGATGATGGTGATGATGATGATGGTGGTGGTGATGATGGTGGCAATGATGGTGATGATGATGATGATGATGATGATGTTGATGATGATCATGATGGCAATGATGGTGGCAATGATGGTGATGATGATGATGATGATGATGATGTTGATGATGATCA
>NW_007746692.1:6267-10898 GCF_000696425.1 Galeopterus variegatus | reverse complement strand
TCTCATTTTAAAGGTGAGGAAACTGAAGCCCATAGATGTTACTGTACATGTCCACCTGAATCCCTACTCCAGTGACCTCTGTCATCCACTGAGCACATACTTAGGGTTGCCCTATTCCCCCTTTCTGACACCTAGAATAGTTAGTTCTATATTTCCCAGTTGCGGTGGGGATCGGGGGTTCTGGTGACCTTGGTTGGGGTTAAGTATGAGTAAGAACAGAGAAAGCTATAACTTGCAGAGGGAGCTGTTGTCTGTGATGGTGGCTTTTCCCCATGGCTCTTCATGTCCTGTCCACTTTGCATCTGCCCCTATGCCATGCAGGTGCTTTCCTGCATAAAATGAACAACAAATATGTGGTGATATTGCATAGAAGAATCAGGGAGAGGAGAGGAGGCCTCTGGGGAGGAGAAGTTGACAACCGATTGGACACGCAGCTCCAGCAATCTGCTAGGATTTAGAAAAGGGCAGATTTGGGGCTGGGGTGGGGAGAGGGAGGACAAGGGGAAGCCTGGGTGTTGGGATTGCTCCTGGGGGATGGTGTGGTGACAGAAGCTCTGAATCTTTATCCCCATGAGAAAAATCTTCTTCTCCTCATTGGAAACAGGCCCCCATCCCTGCCAGCTTTCCTTGTGCTTCCAGACACATGAATTGTGTTTGTATTTATCTTGCTGTGTCCTGGGAAAGCTATTGTGAAATACTTCAGCGTCTCATCCCCTGGGGACACCGGGACTTCTGAGAGAGACAGAAAAGAACCATTTATTTTCCCTTCCTAAATGCCACGGGCAGCTCTTTGTGCTCCAGCTGACAAGGGTGTGTAGCTAAACATCACGATGCTGAGGGATTGAGGGATGCGGTGGGGAGAGGACAGAAGAGGGGACGGGCGTTTTCTCTGGGGACACCAGTGCAGCCTCACTGTGATTGCAGGTAAAACCACTGGAAGTCAGAGGGGCAGAAAAAACTCTTATTTTAGTTTATTTCACACACTCTTAGAGCACATATAGAGCTTCAGTGCATCGGGCACTGTTTTGTAGCACTTTGGTGCATCCGACACCTTTCCTAGCGCTTTATAACACAAACTCCCTTAATCCTCATAACAGCGCTGTGAGAAGATGCTAATATCACCCCATCTTACAAAAAAAGACACTGGGCCCAGAAAGGTTAAGTAGCTCCCAGGGCCACACATCTATCTAGCATCTCCAGATTTGTCTTGAAACCACTCCTCTGTGTTGCCAAGTGTCTATTTTATTTTATTTTATTTTATTTTTTCATTTTTGTCTTTTTTCGTGACCGGCAATGATCGCAACCCTCGGTGTTGGTCTCGCACCTCGCTCAGCCAGTGAGCGGCCGGTCTGTATGTGGGATCCGAACCCTCGGCGGGAGCACCGCCGCACTTCCCAAGCAGCGCACTGTAGCAGTGCGCAACCGGGCCGGCTCCCAAGTGTCTATTTTAAATTTGTTCTTCTAAATCCAGGCATATGTGCTGCTTTCATTCTTTTATTGGAGGCATCGTACATCAAAACACAATGAAAGGCCCAGGGAAATGTGCAAATGGAGGGGGTCCATGCCAGGGAGGACCCCAGCCCAGCTCCTGTGACCCCAAAGAAGACAGAGCCCACTGCCTTTTGCTGTAGGAGGTGAGACTGTGATTTCCTCCTAGAAATGAAGATTAGAGGCTTGGGGAGTTTGATCAGGTGGGACAGGTGGGAGGCGCAAGGCAGGGGCAGGGCCAGGTCTGCTGTCTGAGTAAGCCCAGCCCATCCCCTGACCTCCAGGGACCCCTACTCTTCTTCCGGAATAGCGTTCTGCAGACCAAGCCCAAGGGTGGAAGAGGACCCCAGCAAGTCTCTAGCTTCCCTTCCAGCAGTAGCATTCTGCTGTTTGAATTCCTGGTCCAGGCCCCAATGGGACAGAGAGTGTGGCTCTCTTGAGCCACACCACACCTGTTCTCTCCTCTCTTTCTATTCCTAATGCTTCCATCCCTGCATGAAGAAGGTTTTCAGGCCATAGTTTCCAACCTAGCTGGAAGCACACAACTCAATTCCCTTTAACAGAGGTGAACAGAGCCTGTGGGAGGGGCTTGAGTGGGGCTGGTGGGCAGAGAAATGGGGGGCGGGCATGATGGGCAGTGGGACAGGGACAGGTGAGGGTCTGTCCTGGATGCCCCCTCATATAGGGGCCTGGGGCTGGTAGGTGAGTTGGAGGCAGGATGGGGGAGTGAGACCACCCATTGACATGGTGTCTGTCACAAAAAGTGGGGTGGGGGGGCAGAATTCAGGGAGCAGGTGGAAGAAAGTGTGGCAGGGACAATGACCACAGAGAAGTGATGGGGTTACAAGGTCTGGAGGGCCCAGGAGCCTTTGCCATCAGTGGTGCTGTGGTTTGAGTGTTCTTATCCCTCCATAATTCACGCAAGCCCTCCCCAGACACCGAATCTGCTGGTGCCTTGATCTTGGATTTCCCAGCCTCCAGATCTGTGAGCAATAAATTTCTGTTGTTTATAGATGCCTAGTCTAAGGTATTTTATTATAGCAGCAGAAATGGATTAAGACAGTGGGTACATTAGGTTGAACAGTGTCCCTCCCAAATTTATGTCCACCTGGAACCTCAGAATGTGACTTTATTTGGAAATCGTGTATTTGAAGATGTAATTAAGGTTTGGGCATTGTGATGAGGTCATACTGGATTAGGGTGGCCTCTAAATCTGAGAGTGTCCTTATAAGAGACAGAAAAGAACACACAGAGACATACAGGGAGGAGGTACATGAAGACGGAGGCAGAGATGGGAGCGATGCATCTATACACCCAGGACCACCAAGAATTGCCAGAAGCTGCAGCAAGGCCTGGGACAGATTTCCCCTCTGAGCCTCCAGAGGAAACCAGCTCTGCTGACACCCTGATTCTGGACTTTTGGCCTCCGGTATTGTGAGAGGATCAATGTCAATCATTTCAAGCCCCCCAATTTATGGTAATTAGTTAAGACAGCCACCAGAAACTACACCATGGGTTGCTGATCATCTTTGAGAAAGGGGGAGTTTGGACTCAGAGGTCAGAGCATTTGGTGACAAGGTGGGAGGCAGTAGGTGTAGATGAATGTCTCAAGGACTTTGGTGGTGAAGGGAAAAAATAAATCAGAAGGCGTGCAGGGAGAAGTAAAGGACTTCTAAGGAAAGGGCTTGAGGCGGGAGGGCAGGACGCACTGGAGAGGGAAAGAGAAGGCAGCAGGGGTTACCTTTGAAGCAAAGTCCTGGGGAGCAGGAGAGGATGGGACTCCCCACCAGACTCTCGCTGATCTTTGGGCTGTGTCTGGTGGGCTCTCTCAGCCCGATGCCCACATGGCCTGGCACAGGGAAGGACAGCCGGTCACAAATGGAGATGACAGAGGTGCATGTGGGTGAGTTTGCATTGCAGCGGATTCTTACTGAGCCCTTCCCCAAGCCAGGCACTGTGTGAAGCTCTCAATATTGGAAATGTGTTCCTCTGGGGGCCATCACTTTCCAGCCATGTGTCCTAAGCCAAGAGGGCACCTAACCCTAACTTTTCTTGCCTCAGTTCCCCTGTCTTTAAATGGAGCTGATAATAGTACCTATACTGTTGGGACATTTTGAGGTTTAAACAGAATCATCTGTGTCAAATGCTCAGCACAGTATCCTGGACTTAGCAACAGCCACTGCCATCATTTCATCCTCTAGCAGCCTTGTGACTTAGGCGTTGTCTATCCTGTTTGACTTTTGGGGAAAGTGAGGCTTAGGTAGGGTGACCTGGAAACACTCACAAGGTCCTTCCTCCTGCTGGAGGCTTGTCCTTGGGGTGGCAAACACATTTCATGGGTTGGTCGTGCCTGGAATCCCATCGACAAACTCTGGGCTCTGAGAAGAACCAACAGGTCGTCGTCAAGTGCCGAGGTGGACTGTGGGAAGGTGTTGAAGCAGATCGTGAAGGTTAGTTCTCGGTGTCAACTTAATTAGGTTAAGGAATGCCAAGAAACCTGGCAAAGCTTTTTTTAAATGTGTGTCCATGAGGGTGCTTCCAGCAGAGATTAGCATGAGAGCCTGTGTGGACTGGGTGGAAAAGATCTGCCCTCATTGTAGGCGGGAACCATCCAATCTGCTGGTGACCCAGAGAGAACAAAAGACAGAGAAAAAAGGTGAATCTCTCTATCTGCTGGGGCTGGGACACACTCTTCTCTCCTGTCCATGGACATCAGAGCTCAAGACTACTCAGGTTTTGGGTTCCAGGACTCACACCAAGGACACCATCAGCTTCCCTGGTTCTGAGGCCTTCGGACCTGGACTGAGCCACGCTACCAGCATCCAGTTTATAGATGGCCTATCATGGGGCTTTTCTTCACAATTGCATGAGCTGGTTCCCCTAATAAATCCCTCTCATATATTTATAACATATCCCATTGATTCTGTCTCTGGAGAACCCCAACTAATGCACAAATGAGTGCTGTGGTGCCTTTATTAAAACAGGTGACCTAGGATCAAAGGGTAGCAAAAGCTCCCCCACCTCCTGCCCTTCCAAGTTTGGGGTGAATTGAGGGATTAGACACAGGAAACCCACCCCAGAAGGGGCTCTGGCAGAGGGAAGTGAAATGTTAGCTTTAATCCTGAGTGCCCCATTGGAAACGC
>NW_007746692.1:0-6227 GCF_000696425.1 Galeopterus variegatus | reverse complement strand
GGGGCTCTGGCAGAGGGAAGTGAAATGTTAGCTTTAATCCTGAGTGCCCCATTGGAAACGCATGGCTCTGGGTTTGCCATTTCTCCCCACCAAGCTTAGAACTTGGGGTGACCTACCTGGGGGAGAAAGTGTGGGCAGGGGCTCTGGCAGAGGGAAGTGAAATGTTAGCTTTAATCCTGAGTGCCCCATTGGAAACGCGTGGCTCTGGGTTTGCCATTTCTCCCCACCAAGCTTAGAACTTGGGGTGACCTACCTGGGGGAGAAAGTGTGGGCGGCAGAGCAGACCCCTTCCCTGTGGTCCCTGGCTCACAACAGCCCAGGCAGAGAGAGAAAACCCGGGGCTGGGCTTTTACTCAGCAACAAGCACATGAGGATTTGGAGGAAAGCTCTTTCCACCTGCTCTTCCCCGGGGCTGGAGCGTGTGAGGAGGGGGATGAGAGGCCATCGTGTGACTCTGGTCCCCAGGAAGGCTGAGCTCCCCAGCAAGTGATGATGGAGATCAGAGGGCAGAGGCTGAGAGGGTCCTGGCTTTGGGCATCAGGGCAGAGTTAAAGGGGGCAGAGAAAACTGTTGAAGAATTGGGTACTGGGTCTCGGAAACCGTGGCATGGAACGTCACTGCAGTGCTGCTGGGAGGTAGCTGCTGCTCACGCTTTGCTTATCCTCGGCTTCCTGTCACGAGCCAAACTGTGTCCTTCCGAAATCCATCGGTTGAAGTCCCGACCCCAAGTACCTTACCATGTGACTGTATTTGGAGACAGGGTCTTTACAGAAGTAATTAGGTTGAGGTGAAGTCATCTGAGTGGGCCCTAAACCACTGTGACTGGTGTCTTTCTAAGAAGAGGAGATCAGGACACAGACACACAGAGGGATGACCATGTGAGGACACAGGAAGAAGATGCCGTCTGCAAGCAAAGGAGAGAGGCCACAGGAGGAACCAGCCCAGCAGACACCTTGATACCAGATGTCCAGCCTCCAGAATTGTGACAATAAATGTCTGTTGGGTAAGCCCCACAGTCTGTGGCACTGGTTATGGCATTCCATGCACACGCATCTACTTCCAATGGACACTGCAGCTGGATGCATGATGGGTTAGGGGCTGAGGACCCCCACTCCCAGCTCAAAAGACCACAGGAACATTCTGGAGGACCTGGAAACTGAGTCAGGAGCCAGCACCCAGTGCACTGGTCTGAGCAAGGGACCAGGGAGGCGTTGATGTCCCTGGAGACCATCCTAACCCTAATCCACAGTGGTTGAGGCCACTGGTTCAAACTCTGGGCTACGTCAGAATCATCTCGGGGGCTTGTTTAAAATGCAGGTTCCTGGGTCTTGCCCTCAGAGATCCTGATCTAGGGAGCCTGGGGTGGGGCCCAAGAACCTGCATGTTCACAAGTGCACCCAGCTGCTTCTGACGCATGCACCTTGCACAGGAAACACTGCTCAGGCCGGGGGGGCAGCGGTGGGCATGATAACTTGTGTGTAGACTCAGGCTTTCTTCCCCTGAATGTCCCCTGAGTCCTCACCATGCTGCTGGCTCCTGGACTCTCAGCCTCAAATCTGCAAGGCCTGCGACTTTAAAAGCTCCCATTGGCGTGTTTACCATGAGAAGGCAGAAGACACCCTGGCGGATGTCCCGGCCAGCAAGCCCACCAGGCGGGGGATGGAAGTGAGCGGGTGGCTCTCTCTAGTTCTCAAAACATGTTGTAAGGACTGGAAATGCGAAGGGGGGAGGGATAGAGCCTGGCTGGGGCACCACCCAATACACGGACCCTTGTTTGCCAACCAAAGGGTCAGAGCAGAGGGACCAAGCTGTAATCTAAGAAGACCTTTAAAAAGCACACATTTTTCTTTGAGCAAGCTGTCCATGGCAGGGGCCTGTATTTAATAACATAACCCTCAAATAGAAGAGAGGTGAGATTTGGACAGCTCTGTCTGCCAGAGAGCTGTCTAATCCTGATAAATGAAACACCGCCTTCCCACTGTGAAAAGTCCCGGCATTAGATTAAACATATCAATCCTGTTTGTTACCTTCTCATCTGCCAGTTGGCACCTGATCGGTCCCCGGGGATCTGTCTTTGATGGCCCTATGTGGGAAGTGACACAGCTCAGCACCAGGGACCGGGGTAATTGCCGTGTGGTGCTTGGGCCTGCGGTCAACAGCCACTGGGGGATTGTCATGAGACAAGGCTGGGCAGGTCCCTTTGATGGGCAATCCCAGCTCTCTGGGAATTCTGTGATACTTTGGCAGAAAATTGTTTGTTTCTGCAGTAGATACTATTCATGCTCCATCAGGCCAGAGCCCCATCCCCGAGCTGCCCACTTCTCTGGAGAATCGTTCTTAATTGTGGGGGCATCCTTGCCTGGTGGCAGGTCCCCCACGCCTGAGGTTATGCCCCTTGTGGGGGCAGCCCTCAATCAATGGCTGACATATGGGATGGCACGAAAGGCCCCTCGCCCAGTGCAGGGGCGAGATTCCTGCTCCAGGGCTCCCGGGGTCTGACTGAAGCCGCCTCCAGCAGAGAACCCATGTTGGTCAGCCCTTTAGCCCTCTCCTGAGACCTGGGCCTCAATCCCAGGCACCTGAATCCCTAGGAAGCTGGCTTCTGGGGGATTCTGGAGTCGGGTCCCTCCTGGCCAGGGCAGGCAGGACCATTACTGCCAGGGGAGGTATTGAGGCCCGCTGGCAGCCAGTGATCAAGGCTGTCCTATGGCAGATGGACACAAGGATTCTGGAGTCGGGTCCCTCCTGGCCAGGGCAGGCAGGACCATTACTGCCAGGGGAGGTACTGAGGCCCGCTGGCAGCCAGTGATCAAGGCTGTCCTATGGCAGATGGACACAGCCTCTGGGACATGATGTGTGGCTGTGGGTTCTCTAGTGCGACCTCTACACCCATCAGGAGGGATCAGAGCAGTCTGAATTCATGTGGGAAAGACAGCACTTAGCACTCAGAGTCTTCCTCAGGGCTGCACTATCTCCCTTGTTTCCACCTCTGTGTAGTTCAAGGGGAGTGGGCTGGCCCAACCCCATCCACGGCGTTGTGTTAAAGGACCCCATCAGCAGGAAATAGCAGGTATGTTGGAGGCTTCAGAAAGACGCACACTCCAAAGGTGGGAGCTGAGTCATGCAAAGACTCCAGGGCAGCCTGTGAGTAAAGGCTTTAGCGGATTGGTGGTTTGGGGCATATAGGGACGTCCCCTCCAAGATCAAGGATGGGTTATGGCACCTTGAACCTCTTACCTCTGAGAAAGATGCCTCAACATGCGTGGACCTCTTTGAATTTTGGAGGCAGCATCCTCCATCCTTGGAAAGTCCATTCCAACCTACTTATCGGCACACAGAAAGCTGCTGGGTTTGAGTAGAGCCCAGAGTGAGCGTGAGCCCCTGTTCAAGAGCCCCCACCTGCCTGTGTTCCTGGAAATTGCTCACTGCAAAGAACTGTCCTGCCCCGTACGACTCAGATGACACTCACGGATGCCCCTTCTTTGCCTGGGACAAGGCCAGATGCAGCAGCTCCTAATTCCCTTTCTTTTTTTCATGAATGATTAGCTGAGCTGTTTTGTCCCTGCTGGTCAACTGGAACTAAATGCTTGCTAGAGAAACTTTGGTTCAGCTTCTCTCCTCGCCCCAGGCCCCTGAACTCTGGCCCACCCTCAGCCTGAGCCACAGACAGCTCCTCCTGGGCACGGGGGCCTCAGGGTTCAACATTCTCTGACCCACCATCCCATTGAGACTCCTCCAGCCTTTCATCCCACCTCCCCAGTCATGCTCTTTCTAGTTTTCTTCCCTCCTCCCTGTGAAAGAAAACTTTCTGCCCAACTTCCGAGAGGCCTGCAGATGTCACAGCTGGCGTCTTCTACCATTGCCATAGTCCCCACCCCCATTCCAAAAGCCCCCTCCCTCACTTGCAATAATCCTCTTGAATCTAGTCTCTTCTTAAGTCCCGAGTTACACTTCTATTTGACACCAGGTGCATGTCATAGAGAGCTCTGTGGGAGGGGCTGATGCTCTTGTGAGGGTCAGATGGTACCTCTGCACTTCCAGACATTAAGGCTTTGTGAGCTCCAGTGCCTTCCCTTGGCCAAGCCTGACCCACTGGGGAGGCCCATATTGGAGACAGTGACTGAGAGGATGGGGAGGGGGGCTGGAGCCCAGGGGGACTCTCTCCATCAAACTAGAATCCATCGAATCTGGAACCTCCCCTGCTCCGTGTGACATTAGTTCCGAATGTGAACACAATGGATCTTCAAGGACCAGCCCCTCAAAGTACCCTATCACATTAGTCTGTTTCGGTTGCTTAAAACAAAATACCTGAACCCGGGCAATTTATAAAGAAACAAAATTTATTTCTTGCAGTTTCAGAAACTGGGAAGTCCAAAGTCCAGGGAACACATCTGGTGAGGACCTTGCTCTTGGTGACGACTCTCTGCAGCTATGCATGGTGTCACATGGCCCAAATGTCCTGAGCAAGAGAAAGGTACTCACATGCTGTCCTTATAAAGCCATCAGAACCATGCCCATGACCACCCAGTAAACCATCCACTTATTTACTGCAGGAATGGACCCATTCATTCACTAGGGCACCGTCCTCACAATCTAATCGCCTCTTAAAGGCCCCACCTTTCAATTACCATAATAGGATTTCCCATCCTCTTAACACTGTTACAGTGGGGATTAAAACGTGAACCTTTGGGGGACACAATTCAATCCACAGCACCTATTCGTTGCAGAAACTCTGAGTCCTGACAGAAAGACACTCAGAAAGGACACTTTTCTGGAATTAGCCCCATCTGCCCGGGGCCGCTGCAGGTGCATTTAGGAGAATTCCATTCTTCAGGCCAGGACACAGCCTGCTGGTTTTGCTCAGCTCACGTTCCCTCAAGTCCCCTGTCTTCTCCTATTCCACTGACCTTAGGATGAAATCCAGTCTGCATGGACTCGATTGGGGATCTATGGAAGACTGATACCCCTGTCCCCTGGCTCTGGTGCACAGGGATGACCTCCAAAGACTGAGGGGGACCAAGGAGACATGACACTTTCCAAGCCCCGGGATGCTTCACAGACCCCCGCATTGGGATGCTGCAGAGGCTGCCTGCTTATCAGCTGGGTTACCTGATATATATTGTTCAGTATTAAAGACAGATGGAGAGACCAAAAAATAAATAAAAATTAAAACCACATCAGGACCTAGGTGCCCTTTTCAAGCAGATGACGGAGCCTCTATGATCTGGCGGCACTTGTGAGACTTCCAGCTTGACAATGGTCATTTTGACCCTCTTGATACAAGGGAAAGTGAAGGCAAACTGAGCTCACCAGGTCCTCGCAGGTGTCAGGAGTGAAATGCATCTTGCTTCTTCCTCCTTGTCACCTTGGAGGTTCCAGATAACCTCACTTCTCCCAGGAAGCCTCCCTGGCCAGCTCAGCTCACCTTGCAAACCACACTCCTCCAAACTCCCGAGGCAGAAGACACCTGCATAAAGATAGGCAGATGGAGAACTGACCTGTTCCCTAGGCACTACTCCTACTTCTCATCTCTGTTAAGGCGGACACATTTCCTTCATTTCATACCCCCCTTCCACCTGCTGCACCTGCCCAGTGCTGTCTGGGTTTGCAGTGAATATTGATCAATGACTTGACCGTCTCCCTCTCTGGTGGGGCTTGTCAATTAACATCAGTCAATAACCTTCAAGTGTTTTTAGCTTATTTGAAGGGGCTGAGCTCAGATCTTCAACAATCTGCCAACCTTTCATAATCTAATCACCCGTCCACAGCCTGGACACTCCTGCCATGGGCTTCCATCCTGGACTCTTTGCTCTGTGCCAGCCTGTGACCGTCAGAGGGGAGCTATTCCTACTTTTTATTATTATCATTTTCTGCAGACGGACTGGGCACTTTATAAATGTTAACAATGACAAATCACCAGCCCCAGTGACACCACAATCACGTAATGATAGTCATTACCCAATGGCTGTTTGATGTGCTGAGCCACGGGGGCCGACGATCAGCGTGGCCAGACGCAGATGCCTTAGCAACAGTCTCAAGATAGAGGAGGCCACAGGTCCCTCAGCACTGCCTGCCAAGGCTGTGCCCCACCAAGGAAGGTGGCCACGTCAGGGAGGGTCTCAGTCCTCTGCTCTGGGAGGTCAGACCTGGGGCTGCAGGTGGGGGGGACATGACTCAAGGGAACCATATGAGTTTCCTGGGCTGCCACATCAAATCACCACAATCTG